>NW_022984813.1:232747-233382 GCF_010094145.1 Didymella exigua CBS 183.55
CATCACAAAACTTGAGTTTTTACTGTGCTTTAAAGGAGCTTTTAATGCCTCTATTACTAGGAGCAATATCTAGGGAGGATTTAGAGGTGCTAGCTTAGTCCTCTTTAATCTAGAGGCTGTAATATTAAAGCTTAAAGTGTGCCTGTGTACTCTACTACTACCTACTGTAGATAAGAGTATATAGCACTCTTAAACCCTATAGAACACCCTAGAATTTAGGTCGTAATTAAAGCTTATTTAAGAGAGAATTTAATAATATAGCAATAACTCTCTAACTTTAATAGTTAATACTCTTAATTAGCTTACTAAGGACGCAGAGAAAATAGCGTATTTACTAGTTTTAGTGTGTAATTAGGTTACAGAGCTTTAAGCTGCTAATAAGGCCACTACACGCTGTAAATTACACAAGAGGAAGTAGATCTAGAGAGAGGGGACTCTTACTATTAGTAAAGGAGTTTAAAGCCTGTAGTAATAGGAAGAAGGTAAGTAAGAAGAGGTGTGTTAAACTAGGCACTTAGTCTTTACAACGCTGTGGCAGGTGTAGTAAGGTAGGGCATAGGCTGGCGGAATGGGTATACTCCAACGTCCTTCGTGGGTACCCCCCAAAACCTTATCAATAATACATGGATTCTAGC
>NW_022984813.1:233672-275357 GCF_010094145.1 Didymella exigua CBS 183.55
AGCGTATCTCTGCTAGTTAAGAAGCTATAAGCCAAAACGTAAAAAAGCATACCCTACCCATCCGCCAGCCTAGTAGGGCATAACGCGCGAATATGTATAAAAGATATGCAAGATACTATAGATTAGTGCTGTAAACTGTAAGTTACAGTAACTTACAGTAACTTGCTATAATATGCAAGAGAAGTTAAAGTTTGGTGTGGTCTTGGCAAAATCCGGTCACTCGCCCGGGCCGGCCACTCGCCCGTGAGGTACGTTAGTAGCGCTCTACACGCTCTTAAATTGTCCTAAGGTATAGGCGTAAAGCGCAAGAACAATTCTACCTTCTTACTAAGTTAATATCTGCTTATGTTGTTATTGCATATTGTGTTGTATAGAAAAGTTGCAGTGCCAAGAAAAAGTGTCTGGCTTGGTGGTGTGTCTGGCTTGGTGGTGTGTCTGGCTCGGTGGTGCTTTACGTTATCAATTGTCCACTGCTCCTTTTCAACAAACCGAAGCGGCCGCTGCGCCAGTCATTCACATCGCTTCTCTGTCAGGATATGTTCTTGACCAGGATGCTTACGATTACTGTCTCTCATGTTTGTGAGAAAGACTGTATTAATATTAGACACAGCAGGCCGCGTTCAGGCACTGCAGCAATACCGACATCCTTCGCACCCACTGCACGCCTCCACTTCACCACGCCAAAAGAAGGCAAAAAAGATCTCCAATATGGGTGCTCGACCAACTGAGCGGAAATTCAAACTGATAACCCCCAGGGCAGGTTCTTCATGGCCATAGTCGTCCAGCAGCAGCAGCAGCAGCAGCAGAAGGAGCAGTCGCATTCACAGTCACCTCATAGTCACGCATTGCAAAGCGCGGACGTACCTGTGGGAGGCTTTTGGTTTGAAACAATCCGCGGATCACCGCTTGGCCAATTGGCTTTGTTTTATTGATGAAGGGAAGGATGGCTTGTATGTACTTATGGGCAGTGAGAGTAAGGAGCGGGGCAGGATGTCAGCGAGCGCAGAGAACTGTAGCAACGTAATTTTGGGCCTGGCAGCGATGTTGTGAGCAAATTTCGCTTTGTTTTGGGGAGGTGATAGCCACTGCAGGGTGCAATGAATTGCAAACAAGCAGCGCTACCTTCGTTCAATCTGTCCTCTCGGGCCCAGTATCATGCGCATCACAAGAATATCTGGGCCTACAGACTTAAGAAGCTGCATTGATGAAGATTCAGCACAGCTTGAGACTCTCCTAGCACTTGTGTGAATTGCCATAGACACGGCAACGCAGCCTTAGGGTGTGCTACTGTGACACTCTCCCCATTCGGCGTCCACGCGACTGCCGTTGCCGGCCAGCCTACCAATATTCAGCAAAGTTTCCAGGAAGGAGTAAGCAAGAGGGATAGATGAGAAGTCATATCGCGGAATTTCCCTAACTTCTGAACCACAAAAAGGCTCTCGGCCCGCTATTGTGATTGCCATCAACAAGATGACTCAGCTTGAAGGGGCGAGCTGCTTTTTATGTGCAGTGTGTGTCAAGTATGCACGGTCGGCTTAGTAGGTGACCGTCACCGTGACCACCATGCCAAGTTGGTAATTGAGGGCGATAGTGACAGGGTTGCGAGCTGGCGACGAGGTGGGGCGACGTCACTGAGCTTGCGTTGGTAGTGCGTACTGTAGCGCCGGGGTCGTTGGTACACTCAACGCAAACTTGAGAAGTGCGAGTCAAGTATGTGGAGGATCAATGAGGAAACCACGTAGATGCATGTTGTGAGATGATGAGGCGCGACGTGAGGCAGTAGGCCTTCAGGATATTGAACGTACTTTTGGACAAATCACGCACTGCAACACGATCAAGCCGGCATCAAAAGCAACGCCCTCGACGCGGCCGCCCACGTTGTTGCACTCAGCACAGCAGTAACAAACAGATCAGCCCATGTCCTTCCCTTATCAAACCAGCGCAGCAGGGTGCGCGTCCAAAAGATATTGTCATCCTCTCTCAAGTGCCACCATGCACTTACGGACCCAGACAGAAAACTGACAAGCCAGTAGATTGCCACAAACAGTCCAAGAAATCCCATGTTCCGAATGAACTCTTCTGCAAACGCAGGTAAAGGCATCGCAGTAGCCATTCCGCTCGCTGCACCCGCATCTGCACTCAGCCAATCGCCGTCAGCTCTCCAGTCCAACAAAAAGCTCCAGCTCTTCTGCCCCGCATCCAGCGTCGTATTCACGATTGCAGACACATTGAACCCAACCGCATGCCCGTTCATCCACACCATCGTCAGGTTACCGCTTCCGTGCTCCGAATGAAGCGTCTTCGACTCAACGGTGAAGAGGTCTTGGGGCACCTCGTTGAATGTCCTTGTGATAGCCATGTTTCCCAGGGCGACAGCAAGGAACGCGAGAGGTACTGCCCATGCGAGGATATAGCGAACTATCGAGCAGCATCTTGATACCCAGCCGGTAGAGGAGGATGATACCGAAGGCAATGATGCTACAGACGGTGATACTGAAGGCAGCTTCTCGCTTTCGGTTTGCATTGGGAGTGGTGGTGACGCACCTGATGACGTTGACAGCAAGTCTCTGGATGAATCTACTTCTTGTATCGGTGAGAGGTGCACGGAACTGCGGCTTCGTGCTGTTATCACGGCGGGTGCCGGTGGTGTGGGAGGAGAACGAGGTTGCGGGTCCGTGCTCACGACCGCTGGGCATGAGTGTAGGCATGAGCTGGAGACAGAGGATCCATTTGATCTGGCCGGCAGTGTGCCTTCAGGGTGCGGTCGAGACTCGAAGACCTCAGCTGGAAAGAAGGATCCTACTGCCATGCGCGATGGCCCTGCCTCTCCATCGCCATCGCGGAAAGGGTCTTGTACCTCTGTGAAAGGGGAACACGCGCCCTTTCGCGGATTGCGCTGATCCATCCACACACCCGGCTCCACGATGTTCAAAGCGCTAAGGTTCGGTTGATCCATCCGAAATCTCGAGGACGAGCCAGCTAGAGACCAAACGTCATCTTCATGACCACTCGACGGCTCGGTGTGCTCGGACAGAACCGTGAGTCGCCGACTCTCTTCGAACCGCCTTTGCGCATCAATGTTCAAGAACGAGACCACGGGGCCGTACCCGTCACTTGAGTTGTCCTCGTCCTTATCTTCCTCTCCCAAGTCTGTCCTATCTGTTTGGGGTGAATGGCCAGTGGTGAAAGCCGTACGACCATAGACTGCGTCCACACTATCATATGCTGCTTTGAGCATGGCTATGTTGTTGATGAGCGACCCCTCAATTTCTGCAAGCCTTGTCGTAACGGCGGGTATGTGCGCAGACCTTGAACTGCCGCCCATCTCGAGACCTGCGTGTGCCCAAACCTGATCAAGCTCTTTTTGTGCTCTCTGCTGCTCAATGTACGCCCTGGATTCTGGTGCCGCGATATGAGCGACTGGCTGGTGCTCGGATGTACTGATCGAAGACGGACCAGCATTGCCTTCGACCGCGGGCTTGACGGCTTCAGCCATAGGCTTGATGCGTCTCTTTGGTGGGGTCTTGTCGGTGGGATCGTACTTGAAATCCTTGATCATGGCCTCGGTAATGGACTCAGTCGACCCTGTGGCCTTGGTGACCAGCTGAGATGGTGCCGGCACTTGTTCGAAGGCTGAAAGCAGGCGCCAGCCGGATGGCGCGAGCACCTGACAAGGTCTTGCACGTAGAATCGGGGATCTCTCACCGTCTGCTTCTGGCAAACTTGACGGCGAGGGGAAAGTGGGACGCACAGGGAAGCGTCTATTCATGGGTAGCCTGGCACCTTGGAATGGTGATGTGGGCGGCGAAGGAACAGATCCAGTGTAGATCGGTAAGCTCAGTCGCCTGGTTGAGAATGCTTGAGGCTCATCAATAGGTTCTTGGGCTTTGCCCTTACCCTGCGATCTATCAGCAAATGTATTTGAAGGAGTCGTGAACTCGGAAGCGCCTACCTTTTCGGCCGTCGTGTATCTTGGAAGCTCCATTGTGATATACGCTGAAGTATCGCCAAGATTGTTTAAATATATCCACTCGAAGCTGTAGTGTCAAACCCTGAGAGTTGTGCACTTTGCTGACCGTGGACATGCAAAGAGTTGACGATGCAAGTAAGCCGAAGAGTAGAAGAGGGATGGAGATATTAGGGCTTATGAGCGCAGAAACCAACGCAAAGTGCCCAGTCAGGATCCGAAAATTGATTTCCCAGATTCGATGGCGGTCGCCCGATTTAGCATCCGTGGTGTGTTGAGGTGTGTGGGAAGGGGCCCTTGTACCGTACCAAAGTCGTAACATTCAATACCAAAGACCGAAACACGGGTCCCAAGAGAGGAGCAATGCGCAAAAGTGGGATTATAGACGTATTGACCTGAAGCATGAAACTTGGGAGAAGAGCAGCGTGCATACTGGTGCAGCTCTGATTCACAAGAGTGCAGGTAGTGTAAAGATGCGATGTGAGAACCCACAGACTTACCATTTCACTCATTTGCATCGCTATCCATCTCGTTTCTCACCTCATCAAAGTAGTGTTAGGTCAGCAGCATGCCCTGTTCCGTCGGACTTGCCGCCTCTTCGTCCCCATACAACCACTCTACATAAACACCCGGGAGACCCAATCGCTTACTCTGTGTCCTCACCTCCGGATTGGGCCTCAGTACGTACCTTTCATCGCTTGCACGGTAGTCAAAGTGAGCCTGACCTACTGCTCCTATGACCCGTTGTATCGACAACACCCCATAGAGGAACGCATGGGTGGGAGGGCAGAATAGGGTGCGAACTAGTTTTCCAATCCTGAGAGGCGTTCGTAGAGATGCGCCAGCCGGAACATCTAGAGGGCTAAGTCCAAAGCTACAGCCGAGGCCTTCCTGACCAGGCTCTGGTTTGCAACAGTCGAGTTGGTCGAATTGGTCACACCGTCCTCGCCTTCATTCCTGGTGAGTCCACCGAAATCCAGGCCAGCATTAACCGTCGCAGGTTGCTTATTGGCGTACTCGCTGAAGTCGGGGCTGGGCGTATCGTCGTTCAGCGTAGGCGAGTCTGCCGAAAGCGAGAGCGACGATGTCTTGACGGACGAATGTCTGGGCGGGATAGTCAAGTGGAAATCGTGGGAAGGCAAACATGACGCCTGTCCACCATCATGACTATCTGACATGGTCAGTGCCTTAGATGAGATATTTGCTCTGAATTCAGGTGATGCGTGCAAGTTTACGCGAGGCGGTTGAAACGGCTGTGGACAAAGCTGAAGTAGGTACAGGACCGGGAGAAAATGGGAGCGATCTTTCTGCTTGCCTTGAGCGTGAGAAAACACAACCCCCTGTGTGAGAACGCATGTTCTGGCGTGTCAGCGCAACATGTTTCGAATGCTCACGATGCAGTGCATACACACCAATCGTCCGCAATGTTGAGGCTGAGTCGGTTGTACCGGTCGATCTGCAGCAAGGATCCGCTGTCTAGCGTCAGGCCCAGCGTCAGGAACGCTCACCGCAATCAAAATTCGCGTTCACCAGTTGAACAGTGCTATCGTTGGTCAGGTCCTCTCATTATTGAAGATGCGACATACCTCTACACTTGACGCAGCGCTGCTGCCTCTATTCGTCCACTTCACCTGTCCATATGATATCTGTTAAAATTCCCTCCCTTTTCCCTTTGTTTCGTTGATTACACCCTGTTTGGAAACATTCGACAAATTTTTAGCCTCTCCACAATGAGACACTCTGGAGTTTCACTGATCCTGGCGCTGGTCGCCGCCCCTTTCGCAGCCGCTGGGCGAGCCTGCAATAATGCTGAGGAGCTGTGCGATACTTCGTACGACCAGATGACACATCTCGGAGCGCACGATTCGCCATTCCTCCGTGACTCTTCAACCGGTTTCTCTTCTTTCGGTAATCAGTTCTTCAACAGCACCGTGCAGCTCGACGCTGGTGTTCGACTACTTTCGGCGCAGATTCACGTGGCCGCGAACAAGGATACAAATGCCCGAGAGATCCATCTCTGCCACACATCATGTGGACTATTCGATGTGGGGACGCTCCAGACATGGCTTTGGGAGATCCATCTGTGGATGGCGGCGAACCCCAACGAGGTGGTGACGCTGGTGTTGGTCAATACGGATGGCATCACTGCGGTTGAGCTGGAGACCGAGTATGCACGAGCCGATATCGCACACTTTGGATATGTTCCCGAGAACATCAATCACGCACCTGCACCTTCTAGCGAGTTCAAGAAGACATGGCCAACGCTGGGAAAGATGATCGACGAGGGCTCGCGGCTCGTCACCTTCGTCCAGCCGTTAAATCCAGACAAGATGAACGCTCCATATCTTCTCAACGAGTTCGACTTTGTATGGGAGAACGCATACGATATACGCAATGCGACAGAATTCGCCTGCAAGCCCGATCGACCCTCCAACACGACGACGGTCGACCAGGAGCGCGACTCCGGCAAGCTGATGCTGATGAACCACATGCTGTACTGGCAGCAAGCCATGGGCATCGAAGTCCCCGACATTCGCAACATCAATGATACAAATTCCTGGGATGGCACAGGAGGCCTCGGTGAGCACATGACGAAATGCGGTCAGGATGTCGCAAAGCAGCCGACGTTCGTGCTTGTCGACTTCTTCAATGTTGGGCCAGCGATCAAGGCGGTCGACAACTTCAACGGCGTGGATGCACCAGTAGGCCGGAAGAATGTGACAACAGAGGTCATCGCAGGGGGTGCGGGCAACAACTACTACGTCAATGCTGGTGAAAAGACGAGCAGCAACGCACGGGCTGCGCTGGTCGTGGTCTTGCTGGGAATTGCTCTTTGTACGTAGTTGGCACAATTGGACTGAATAGGGATGAGACAATCGATAATCACACATTTGAATCTATTGTTGTAAACATGCCTGCGTACGGTCGCGATGCAGTTGAGGGGTGATGTCGTCGCGGACGCATCGGTCGGGACTCGGGGGTGCCAAGGCGGAGCACCTGCCGAAAGTTGCATGTGAGATGGCAGGAGCCTCGCCTCGACATCACAGCAAATATGATCCTGCGGAGGACCTATGTCCCTTCGGCAGCGCTGATACGCGCACTCGCACGACCGCAATCGCCACGATGTGCCTTCGCCCGCCCGCTCCCCGCACAATTTGTGCGCGGCAAGAAAACAAAGTCCCAGAAGGCGCGAGAAGCCGAGACGGCAAGATTGGCGTGGAATGCTCGTAAGGAGCGGCGCGCAGAAGAGGCGGAGGAGGATGAAGACAGGGCTGAGCAGCAAAAAGCGCAAGATGCTCTGGAAAAGATGAAAAAAGACCCAATACATGGTGCTACCGCAAAGGAAGTGCTCAAAGTTATGAAGCTCTCGCAGGATCCAGAGGCATTCGAGAAGATTTTTGAGGGCGGAGAGAGGCCAATCTTCAAGGATGGCGAGGAAAGATACTTCGAGTTCTTCGAGGAGGATCCAGTTACAGGCGAGCGAGTCAAGGTTGACAAGCTGGGCAGCGAAGCAGATCAGGTCAAGGAGGTGGAGACGCTGGAGATGATCAAGAAGTACATGGCGGATCCCAAATACGATGCAGCTGAGCTGAACAAGCGCATGATGGACAAGCTTATGGCAGATCCTGCGTTCGCAGACCTCACAGAAGATCTGAAGGAGATCAAGGAAGAGATCTTGTCCAAGGAGGAGGAGAAGGAGCTCGAAGAGCAAGCCAGGAAAGATGCGGAGCCAGACATCAAAGAGATGGGGACGCAGATTCGAGCCACAATTCAGGAGGCAATCATCAAACTCTACGACGATCCTGATGTTGGCGATGCCAGAGAGGATCTCGGAGCTGTGCTTCGCAAGCTGCCAGAGATCGAGGACCTCGAGGACCCTGAACTGCAGCGGCTCTTGGACAGAGCCACTGAATCCGTCAATCAGAACCCCATACTCCGAGCAAAACTCGATGCCAGCAACGAGCTTGAGACCGAGGAAGAGAAGCAGGAATGGGCTGCCTTCGAGAAGGAGATTGACGACCTACTGGAGCCGGACGATCCGGAAGACTTCCCCAACCTCGAAAATCCGGAAGAGATGAACCAGCTGCTCGTTGAAATGCGCGAGCTCATGAAAGAAATCGAAAACAGCGACGAGCTCACCAAGGAGCTAGACAATGGCGCAGAACTTCCCACAGAAGAGCAGGCAGAGCAGCTCGCTGCGTCAGTCGCTCGCTTTGCAGAGCTTCACGGCTCGAGCGACCCCACTAGCAAATCCTCGATCACCGCATCCACGGCCACGGATACCGCAACTACCGCGAACCCTGACGCGGAACAAGAGGAGCACATCTCGCCAGAAATGCAAGCGAAAGTCGACAAACTCATGAACGACCCGCGCCTCCTCGAGAAACTCACTTACATCCAGAAACTCATGGCCGAAGCCGCACCCCCGCGCGATCCTAATGATCTGACCCAGATTGACGTCGAGCTCGCCCCAGATCCCTACGAGATGGAGGATTCGCGCACCGCGACCCTGGCCCAGCGAATGGCCATCGCTCGCGCAGATCCAGAACACCGTGCCGCCCTGAAAGCTCTGAAGGTGAAGCTGCAACCAATGTACAATATATCGCCTGCCCTAAAGGGCTTCAACCAGGCAATATCTTTTGCATACGTGGGCGCGAATGACGACGTGCGCCGTGTGCTCTGGCGGTGCTACCAAAAAGCACGTAGACTGCCCACGTTTCTGCAGAATTTGAGCGACGATGCATGGGACATTCTCTACTACAGTCAGGCAGTCACTTGGGCCGGCAACCAGAACCGCACAGATCATCTCAAGGCTTTGCTTGCTGATCTGGCCACGGTTGGTAAGAATGGGCCGCCTACGCACCCGAGCCAGCTGGGACAGGTCCAGGAAGCTGCCCGGCTGGAGGCGGCGCAGCAAGAACAGAGAGAGGCCAAGTGGAGAGCAGGCAGGATGGATGCGCAGGTGTAAGCGACGACAATGATGAGTGTACAATAGCACATGATACCCCTCTTGCGGAACTGAGCCCTGTGATGATGTGCCTCCAGGAGTTTTGGTGACAGGGTCTGACCCACTGCAACATTCGGTATGTTCAATATTGCTTCAGGTTCAGGGTCAGTGGGTCCTGACGTATGCGGGCGCTCCTTCGAGACATCGTTCGCTGAAGAAGTTGCGGCCAGATGCGCCGTTGGCCCAACACAGAAACGGGAGCAGGAGGGAAGGAGACCTGGCTTTAGTAGAGCGCACAGCGGTGAGGATTCAACTGGCTCCTCGCTGGGTCTCTTCATCTTGGGCAAATCGCGCAACATTGAAATCCCTGTTTCCCAAGTATCCACTAACATTGAGCGATTTCACTCGTGGGGGCCTCATTGAATTCAGTCACGCACTATTTATTCAGGTCTCACCTCCAGGACTTCCACGAAGATGATGGGGGAAAACACGCCTCGACTCATTCTTCGCGCCAGTGCTGGTGGTGAGCAAGGGATTGCTAAAGACCTCCAGCCTGGTGCGCCAGGGGCTCTCGCCCAGGTAAATACGAAGTTTCGAGGTCCCGTCATCCAATTCGACCTCTGTGACGATCCGACATCGGTTACGGAGTCATCTTCAGACATTGGGGTACTGATGGAGGATCCTGTCACGCCCGTGAAGACCTCGACAGATGTCGATGCGCAACAGCTCCAGCAGCTTCACGAAGAGAGCAAGACTACGGTCGGCCAAAATTAAATGAGCCGGAGAAGCCGTCCTGGGTAACAGGCAGTGTTCTTGCTGTAGTGTGGGCGATAGCATTCGCACTGACTGTGTTTGGTGTCGCGAGGATCTTCCCGCTCGATCATCAGTCTCTCGCGTGTGCGCTGGAGCGGATTCACACATGTGCACCGCCTTCGCTTTCATCTATATATAATCCCCATGTGAATACCACGCTGCCAAAAGCGCTGAAGCCGTTATTTTCCTCTGATCCAACCGGACGATGTCAGCAATGTGGTTCTTTGATAGCATGTCAAAGGCATCAGAGAGCCCAGCCTCATCATGGGTATTGTATATATCATTGAAGAGCTCAAGTCTGCTCGGGGGTATCTTATGCTGACGCCAAAAAATGCACGATGATAACTACGAAACCTCAGAGCTCCTTGCTCATGATAATGTAGTCGGCCTTGATGACCTTCCTCCTCGTCACCCTGTCCTCAGGGCTGATGCCATCTTTCACAAAGCCCTCCCTATCATACAACCTCCTTGCGCTCTCGTTGACCGTGAACACGGTCAGCATTGTCTTGCTGATCTTGACTAAGCGTGCTTGACTGATTGCCCAGTTTATCATGGTACCACCGAGGCTCTGTCCGCGAAGCCGATCATCGAGATGGATCTCATACATGTAGAGAACCGGCCTCATCAGCTTCAGCTCCTCGTCCTCGGGCTCCAGTTTGAACGACATGAAGCCAAGGATCGCTCCAGCGTGATGTGCGCTGGGGTCACGATCCCCGATGATGTCAAGTCCGATGTAGCCTTCTGCCTGGCGCACCAGAAAGTACATCATATCCCTGTCTGACATCTCTTCTAGCTTGTAGTCTGGATTCCAGCCTAGACTGGACGACCTGTAGGCTTGTTCCGATGTCTTGGAAATGAGGTCGAAGCACGCAGCAAGCTCGCTGTTGCTCATCTTGGTCGATCGCTTGAACTCGAAGCGAAGAGCACGATGTAGTTCGAGGCCGACGAATGGCTGGAAGGTGTATGAGTACAGCTCTGCGTGAGCATTGTATGCTTCGAGGAATGCAGTGCGCTGCTCGAGAGGCGTCTCGTCGACGATACTCGGTGCTGGTAGTGAGCTTCCCGAGGAGGAAGAGACGTCGTCTTGCAGTGTCTGAGCAGATTGGAGGCGTTCGATGCGCAGGGAGCTGTTGTCGACATTGTTGTCGACGCCATTGACTGGCACGGAGCCCGGTACTGGAGGCTCTTGGGGGCTGGGTGGCTTCTGAGGTGACATTTGAGGATTGTTGGCAAGAGTAGAGGCAGTCGAGTCAATCCTGAAGAGCTTGCGAGCATCCTGAGGCTCTGCTGGGCCTGCTTCGGCGGCGGGGCTCCTTCTCCTCTTCCGCAGTGACGTGCGAGTCTTGCCGCGCGAGGTCATCTGCCCTCTCTCGCCCTCCAAATCAGAGTGTCCGAAACACATGGCGTCCTCCGATTGCACCGAGATAGCGAGCGTTAGGTTTGACCATGGATGGTGGTGGCGGATGCAAAGTTTTGTGGAGCTGAGCGCGTCGAGAACTGGGGAGACGCGCCCGTGGGGCCGCAGGGCTGTTCATGCAGTCTAGGACACTCGTAGGCTAGTTCCTGTCTCCCGTCCGCATGCATCTCGATAGCGAGCCTCATCGTGAACGCCATCTCGGGCATCTCAGTTCGCACACTCTTACCTTGTCTCGCTGTTAGCATCTGCCTCTGTTTCATCCAGGCCTTGTCGAGGGAATGCTGCGCAGGTATGCAACGATAGCTACGAAGCCGCCTTCCCGGCTGCAATCCCGGCTGCAAGCGCGAGGAAAGAACCCACTCGGACTCGACCGCGTATACTCCGCAAGTCCTATGACAACTTCTGTGTCTTTCTAACGATACCCATAGTTCATCGAACGCCAGAAAGTGATCGCACTGTGGCGAGACATCGTTCGCAGTACCAACAACATCGAGGACTTGGCCACGAGGACAGACATGAGACAGTTCGCAAGAGTAGAAATCGAACAGCATCGTCACGTCACTGACTTGGTATGCACTCATGAATCGCATCCATTCAACGACATCCCTGCTGATCGCTCATCTGCAGGATCACATTCGCTACCTACTCTCCGTAAGACCGACCATACGCACTTACTCGGCATGTAGCTGACCTCTACAGACTGGGAAAATTCAGTTTCAAACCATGAAAGGCACCCTCATCAACTCTGGGCTTCTAACTGAATGAAAACAACGTACAAGTCCTCTTTCTCTCCTATCTCGTGCTGCTCTTGCCTAGTCCCTCATTGGCTGAGAACCGAGGGGTTCTCGCTAGCGCGCTTTCCGTCTCCCCGCCCATGCCCATGTCAACACCCTGAAGTTCTCAACACCATCAACTCGATCATTCGCACTGCTCTCTCGCTCGTGATCTGTAATTCCCTTGCTCCTGCCAGGACCATTGGTATGTCTTACAGCACTAAAGCATTCCAAGCTGCAACACAGAGTGACTGGCTAACGTACTGGCAGCATTGTAGACTTCAGTTGTGTTATGGTGTTCACGAGATCTGTTTGCATTATCGGTGCGGGACCTTCTGGACTGGCCGCAGCAAAGGCATTCCTGCAGCACGGCAGCTATGTCGTCACCGTGTACGAGGTTGCTGACCGTGTGGGTGGCATGTGGAGAGCGCGGTCCGGCGATTATGGTGACAAGTGCAGCCCGGAGATGAGAATAAACCTAAGCCGCTTCACTGTCGGCTTCTCAGATCTATCATGGTCATCTGTTGACCTTTCAGACCCTGTGACTGGAGCGGCTTCCCCTTCGGCACCTCCAATGTTTCCCAAAGCATGGCAAGTCGGGCGGTATCTCGAGAAGTATACCGAAAAGTTCGGCCTAGAGTCGAACATCTTCTTCAACCGCAAAGTCGTCAACGCAGATATCCTTGAAGACATGAAGACCTGGCAGGTGTCAACTTACGATTTGAGAACGGATGAGTCTGAGACAAAGACCTTCGACTATCTCGTCATTGCAAGTGGTTTCTTCAATCAACGAGGCCGCTCTTTCGCTCCCTCAGCCGGTGGGAACACCTCGAACATCCAGCATTCCTCCGCCTTCCGCGATCTTCTTTCGCTCACAGAGAAATCTGGGAAGATCGCTGTCATTGGTGGGGGAATCAGCGGATCCGAAGCTGCCGCCCAAGCTGCCTTCCAGATCTCAAGCGCCAAGAACTCGCCCGGCAAGAGCAAGCCTGCCTACGCGGAAAGCAGGATCTATCACATCATCAACCGACCTTTCTACTCTCTCCCCCGATACCTTCCTCAGAATCCTCTTCAGGAATCCTCGCAAGACACCAATCTGGCACCAACCTTCTTACCACTCGACCTCGTCCTCTACAATCTCTCGCGCCGTGGAGAAGGTGAGATCTCGGCATCGATAACGACGGTCCCGCCTGAGAAGGCACAGAAAGGCCACGAGTTCATGCGATCGGTAATTGGTGGCGATCAGCAAGAGTACGGAAGCCCGGCGCTAGTGTATGCAGCAGATCAGACGCAGTACCCTGCATACTGTGGGATCAGTGACACTTATCTCGAGTTCGTCAGGAGCGGACTGATTGTACCAGTGCAAGGCTGGGTCGAGAGCATTGAGCAGAAAGACGACGGCGACACCTTGGATATTGCGCTGGAGCATAAGGGGCCATGGTCCAGAGAGGCAGGGGTATGTGCACATTTACCGCCATCTCAAGGCTTTGTACTGAAACTTTCCCAGACCAAGAGTCAGCTCTCTGATGTGACAGGTATCATTGAGGCCATGGGCTACAAGGTTGACCTCGACTACCTACACGATACACCGAAGGGCTTCCTCTACCCCGACTCATCCTGTCCTCGCATCCCTTTTCTCCTCACTCGCGGCTCTATGCTCTCAGACAATCCCACTCTTGGGTTCGTCGGGTTTTATGAGGGGCCGTACTGGGGAGTCATGGAGGTACAGGCACGCTACATCGCCAACTCCTGGTTCGAGTCGACCCCTGATCCCATGAATTTTCCGAGAGTTGGTTTGAACCAGCTTGACACCACCGAGCGTATGCGACACCAGCTTCGATCTGAGGGCTCTCTACAAGTACCTCAGTTCTGGATGGCTGACTACGTCGGTATCATCGAGGAAATTGCACGGGAAGCCGGCGTCACGCGGAAAGACTCAGCCTTTGGCGGCCAGAATGGCCCTGTTTTTCCATCGCGCTATCAGGGTTCCGGCACAGATAACGAGGCTGATGTTGTTGTGCAGGAGGTCGCGAACACACTGAAGGCTTCGAACGAAGACGCCAAGTTCGTCGCGGCTGCTGTCTTTCGGGCCATGCAGGGCGTCTGGTCGTTACATCGCAAAATTGCCAGCCATAATACCAACCCTGGTGGTGTACTCACAGGTACAGCACAATTCCACCCTCGCGCGCCTACCGACCCTGCATACGCCGCCGAGTACCTCTACATCGAGAAGGGCGTCTTCAGCATGGACAATGGACTTTCCTTCCATGCGACTCGCCGCTACGTGTACCGCTACAACGAGACAACGGACAAGATTACAGCATGGTTTGTCGATGAAGATGGCGAGTCAACAGGTGTCTTCTTCAACATGTGGGAGTTCTATCCTCCTGCAGATGAGCGACATGGATGGATGGCGAAGGGCCATCATTGGTGTGATCCAGATACATACAAGAGTGGCTGCGAATTCAAGTTCCGCGGTGCAAGCCTGCAATCCTTCGGTATTACGTACGAGGTCGCTGGGCCAAAGAAGGACTACAATCATGAGAGCTCATACGAGAGGCCGAAGAACCAGGAGAGCTCTACCAGCCTACTGTAGAGGGCCAATCTTGATCACAGCGACCACGAAATTTGCCTCGTCTTACTGTTGAGGTCGGTTATTCCCTGCTCGAAATCTTGGACATTGTTGGCAAATCTCAGGTACTAAACGCTTGCACGATATGTACCGCTTGATTCAGGATTGTCTTACTTCTCTCGATCACTTCCGTACGAGATAGGTGCCGGCGATGTCCTGAAAGGCACCCTTCGCAGTCGGCCCGGTCTCGTTCGTTTTTCACCTGGTCGATCTTTTAGATCACATTTGTACTACCAACTAATAACAATCTTGTGGTCAATTTCATTGACTTGTCTGATTATCAGTTGTCCAACCCCTCGAGAATGCTAATTTGATCAGGAACAGCTTCCGCCAACCAACGCGACCTTGTGTTGGGCTGTCTCACCACATTCGTGGGATCGTGCGAGACAGTCATAGCCTTCTAGGTGATGACTCTCCGATAGTCACTTTAAGGTTGCACAGTACTCGACCCTCCATCTTTGCTTTCTCCAAAGGCAATGTTCGCCTGAGTTGACAGCTCGTATGACTACGGTGGTGGACCTTGAGTGTCTTGCTTAAACTAGGCCTTCTGGCACGTCTTTAATGCTCTATTGAGTATTCGTGTTGAGAGATCTGAAAAGCACACAGGGCCTCAGGAACCTCAGACCGAATCCTGGCCGACCGTCCAAAACCATGTAGCTATCCAATTCCCGTCGACTGCCACGGATACTCTGATCATATGCATCAATTGGGAAGATGAGAGGGCTTTGATTTGGTCGATGTGTCGATCGAGACGGTTCACTTGCCGTTGCTTGACACCACTTATCCTACGTCCCATGCCTCGGACTCCTGTCGCAGACAGACACACTGTGCGACCGTCACAGCAGTTGAAAACGAGTGCTTTGTACATATCGTTGGTCTCGCATTGTGAGCCTCTGGCCACGTCGCATCGGAAGTGGACGGACGGTCGAACCTGTCCTACCACCTTACGGCCAGCTCGCATGTCTCGGCTCAGGATGTAGGGTTTGCACATGGAATGTATACTAACACAGCGACGAGTTGATTAATCGTCTATTACGTATCGTTCTTCAATCAGCTGTGCTTCTCGAAGCGCTGGACACCGCATCTAGACCTAGCCATACAGCGCCGTGCCTGATGGCATGCTACCACACGGTATCGCGCACATCATTTCCACCTTCGCTACCTATGCCCAAGTCCAGATAACGATTTTCAACAGATGGCAGACGATAAGGCTCTATTGCACGGTGGTTAGTGCCTGTAGTCCTAAGTTTCAGCGTTCGAAGCAACAAAGACGAGGCGATGAGTTGTGATCAGCGCAGATCTTTCGATTTTCCAGTCCATGGACCCGCAAGCATATCTCATATTTAACGTCACGACGAGAACCCTTCTGGACCATCCTCATCCCTCAACTTGAGATCGTCTCGATACAGATCATCTGCTCAAGCAAAATTAGTCACTCGGCTTTCACCTCCGCGACCAAGTGCAGCATTGCCTCCGATCGCCTTGGTGCATCGCTGGACCTGTCTTTCAATCAATTAGCAACCACCACAATGAAGATTGAATTCCTTCTCATCTTCTCCCTGATTGGTCTTGGTTCGTCTGGCCCCGCAAGGCGAGACTGTGGCCAGAAGAAGTGCCACGATGCCGTGAACGAATGCGGCATGGCATACGGCGGGTGAGTCACGTAAATCCATATTCACGTGTAGTGAGATGCTGATTCATCATTATTGTTACGTGAGCTGACTAGCACGCAGATGTTGGACTGAGTGTGCCAACGGTGTCATGAGCTTGCGCACGTTCACAGTGCCGCCCTGTTCTTCCCGCATTAACTCCGCGGTATGCACAGGTACGGGCTATCAAGTTGAAACATCTAGTACAACTCTTTTCCTGGATGTCATCACAGCCAAGTCGTCCATCACTACACCTCCCAGCCCATACCATACTCAAGCGCCACGCTCGAGACGTACCCGTACTTGCTCCCCGTTATGGCTGTGTATCGACAAGCTAGCAGTCTGTGGAAACTCGACACAGATGTATGGCGGGTGAGACTCACTTCCGTTATGTTCCCATCCCTCTCATCTTTATGTAGAGATTGATTCTTCTAACCACTGACACTGCACAGATGCTACGATGTCTGCACGTCTGCTCCACCTTTCAAATCTCCTCCCTGTACCATCTCTTCAAGTACCATAGCGGCAGATTCGAGCACTACAGAGGTGAACTTGAGCACCACAGAGGTGGTCTCAAGTATCACAGAGTCAGTCTCCAGCACCACGAACGCTGGCTATGTAACCGCCACTCCGACCCCTCAGCCCGGAGCTGCGTATACCACAGATCCTCCTGCTGACAGTATTGCCCCTGTCATAGATGACAGTAAAGCTCTCGTCATGGCAGAAATGCCCAATGCTGGCGTTGCTGTTCCGGCGTCCGAGCCTTCCGCCGCTTCTGTGCCTGCCCATGACGCAGGCGAATTCAGAATAGCCAATGTGCCGGCTGACCATGCGGCTCCGGAACTTATTCAGGCCCCTCAGTCTCTTCGAGGCGCAGCTATCGCTAAACTACTGGCGGACAAGAATCGGAAGCCGAAGACCGAGAACATACCATGCTGGGACAGCCCTACCTGTAAAGAAGTCCAGCTTGGTATACCGTCACCGTTGCCATCGTCGGTAGCCTCCGCGTCTGAGCCTGCAGCTATACCTACAGATGAACCAACAGCGGCACCATCAGTGGAACCAACAGCGGAGCCGCCAACCGACGTCCCAGCAAACACTCCAGCAAACACTCCAGCAAACACTCCAGCAAACACTCCAGCAGACGCTCCAGCAGACGCTCCAGCAGATGTCCCGGCAGATGTCCCAGCAGATGTTCCAGCAGATCCCCCAGCAGAAACTTCTGCGGAAGCCTCAGCAGATGCCCCAAGAGATGTTTCGACGGAAGACTCGATTGCCTAAGTTACGCCAAGGATTTGTTGCAAGCTGGATTATCGGCGCCGAGATCCTAGATTCCGGAGGCAAAGCTGACCTGGTACAGCAGACGGAAGGCTACAATACGTTGCTGAATCAGATATGGTCACTGGTAGTTTCTTTTAGTGTTACGGGCTTGTTGCAGTTTGGCGAGGTGTTCTGATGGGGTCCGTATACGGCCTCGGTGCCGGTAAGCGTGGCGTTCCTTTGTTGCTCAAGTTCCAAATTGGCCCTCTTTCTTTGTCCCGAATCACGGCTCCAGTCTTCCAAGTAGATGAGTACAAGGTTCTTTAGGCCGGCACATATGATACTAGTCGAGTCATTGTTTGTTTGATTATCATTGTCAGATTACTGCTTTGTCTGGCCGAGTCCGAGTCCACGCTCCACCCCGAATTCATCTCAACATGCACGCCCGATTTCAGCCAAAGCCCCATTGCCTTATGCGTCGCTCGAAGTCTCATCTCCAGATCTCTGAACTCGTGTGGCTTCGCATCAGCTCTCTCAAGTATCTTGCTGCCATCTACCAGTGGACAGGTCTGCCAGAATGAGACAGCACTGTAGACTCGTCAACTTTGCCGCCCAGTACAGCTTGGAGAAGCACTTGCATGGAGACTCGAGCTTTGGTATGCCATTCTTGCTGAATACGTCCGCATCGAAGCGCAATATCTCCATTGTCAGCCATCCACAGAGTAATACTAGTGTTACTTTGTTCATTCGTAACTTTCAATTACACTCTAAGCAGCCTTAAATCTATTTTTGCTTCTTAGCTTTGTCGTACTGAGAAGCGCGCAGTGTCTCACGTGCTTGGACCCTACGGAGTGATGTGCGGCGGGGAATGGATGAGTGAGTAAGAGGGACTGCGGACACATGCGAGATGACGATCGCCTGTGTACCGTATATATCGAGGATGCCAATCAAGTTGCTAGCATCTGTGTCCGTAAGCTCGTTTGCAAACATGGCCCTTGATCCGTAAACGCTGCCACCGGCGGTGGCAACAGCACTGTCGACATCCTTCCCATCATCATGGAACGAATTTCGAACGGACTAGCGCTCAGGAGGCGTGGAGCTGCGCGAGTTCTGATCTTTGGTCGGTTGTGTGAACTCTCATGTTGGGACTGCGCCACTAACAGGACTATCGGTGGCATGGTCGTGCGAAGACATGCGGGTGTGTTGAGACATATTAGAGCTTTGTATATGGCACGAGTCTACGTTTTCCGTCTGCTACTCTCACAGTCGTGAGGATGCAAAGTGTTCAAGCGCCCCACTGTCAGGGTGAAGAAGGGGCCGGCACAGCAGCGCGAGCAAGACACATACATTCGGCTCAGAAACCCGGGCTCTCATTTATATAGCTCGAGCTTCTGCTTCCTTCCTCTTGTCCCTCACAACCACAAACTCAACTTCATCAATTTCAAAACTTCCTCCGATATAGCCAAAAACGCCTCTTTCGCATCTGCTGGCAAGGGCGTCAACGTAAGTTCCGCTCTTCTCCAATACGCATTGGACTTCGCTAATACTCAGTAGCACAACCGGATGGACAGCGATCCCTTCGGGCATACGCCGCCCCAGGTCTCTACGCGCCAGTTCTTCACAATAGCGCAGAGCCCGACGACTCTCTGCGCGCCATAATCCACCGCCTGATGGAGCCGCCGAAATACCTCTACTCCGAGGAGGGTCAGTAAATCACGCTCAACATCACTTAGGCGGTTGGCGTTGTCGGTCGTGAGCGCTTCGAGCCAGTGCCGCTAGGTCGCCACCTGAGTCTGCGCCAGGACGACGAGCTGAGGGCAAGAGGTGTAGAGCGGGGTCTCAGCCAAGAGTTGGACTTGACAGAAGCCACTAAGCCATCACTGCTTCTACAGTGGCAGCTCTTCGATCGCACTGTAGTCTCCAGATCGACCCAGGCTAACACCTCACAGCGCCTCCCCCGTTTACTGCGACTCCTCGCCAGCACCCTCCTCACCCTCGCTCGCCTCGTCGAGTGTGTCCGCGGCTTCTTCGGCAGCCTCATTGACACTCTCTTCTCGCCCTGGCGATCTGAGGCACCCTCCCCTGTTCTCCAGGTCGCCTCGTCCACGACTTCGCCTTTCTCCGCGCCGGTTGGCCCGGCTCCTTCTTCGCCCTCTCCGCCCTATTCTCTGCCGCCAACTCCTCCCTGTCCGCAGCTCATCCTCATATCCGCCCCATCAATGCCCTCCATGGGTGGGTCGGCGAACTGGCCCTCGACGATGGCGACGACTGCGCCAATCGACATTCCCCCGTCGATGCCCCGTGGTAGACCCTGGAGAATGGGTGACTACGATGGTTAGGTGGCGGTGTTGGTGAAGTGGTGGTGGTATCTCAACCCAAAGGCGTACTTTCAGACCTGCGGGATGACGTCTTACACAACGCGGCGTAGACGACTGAGTGGTGCGCGGTGGGGTATTTGCTTGAGATCCAAGTCATGTATGTAACGAGATTGCTTTCGGTATTTTGGCGTTTTGCTATGGGGCTGTGGAGACCTCCTGCGTGGGTCGTCGGCGCTGATTTGGTGCTCGTTCGCACGTCGCATTACATTCCCAGAGGTCTGAACTTACTTGGAGCCATCATCGAATGGGCGCAGTAAGGAGTGACTTCGTGGCGTTCATGGACGATACCCTGGGACTTCCATTTGGTTTGACGAATGCAATCTTTTCCCCTCTTCTACAATCTGACCTTACTATGCAAGTGATTGACATTGTGAATTGAATGAGGCAAGGGTTAAGGCTGCAAGATTATGGCGAAAGTAGACAAGGGAAGGCATTGTGGACAGTTTTTGGCTGAGTTCATCCCACTGTACCAAACCCATGAAGCGCGACCGTAGAGACGAGTGGGCTACCAGCCGGATTTTTTCCAAGGACTGGAAGAAAGAAGAAGACCCCAAGAGTTCAAGCACTGTGCCAGAATGTTGATAAGTTCTTCATGTGTTCATCGATGGAGATGTCGTCGGTGTTTGTGGTCGCCGACCGAGCAAAGATTGGGATCGATGACGCGCCTTTGACCGTTGCACGAGGCGCGGCGTTCTAAGCGAGGCGCGTCAAAGCAGATTGGCATCGCTGATTCTGCCCTTTCCATGAAGTGGTGCATTCGGCGGCTGGGCGCTCTAGGCGGAATGCCGAGGTCGATGCTGTTGCTTCAAGAATCCGTAATGCTTGAAGCGCAACGCCCGTGTGCTTAAGCTCAAGAGGAACATCGAGACCTACCCTTGAAGAGTCATGTCACATTGAGAAATAGACTCTTGGTGATTCATCATCGGTTCAACCCACGTTCTGCCATGCCCAGCTCGGTCTCGCGTTGCGCGGGATCCAGAACTCCGCCGGAAGTCGGGGCGCATCGTGGCATGATTGGAGCGTCGACGGGCCGTCGAGATTCGATGGCGGGAGAACATCGATCCGCTTTCAACAAAACCATCCCTAATCCGGGGCGTCGCGCGAGGCAAATGAAGACGACAAGACATTGCCGCTTGGCCGTCGTATGCAAGTGCATTGTACGCGACTCTCGCTTATAGGCCTTTGCGTGCTCAATTCGCCTCCTGGAGATGACCTCTGGACGCCACGCCCTTGTCTTACTTTACTTTATGTTAGATACCCCTGGAGCATGGGAGCATGGGAGCCGCATCCATCTTGTAATCTGTAATTTCGACACATCCCAAGGCTAGAGTCGAAACCCTTACCTGCCGGTCGAACCTTCCTTGAGCGCGCCCAACGGGGCAACGACAACAGCCATGGCGATCCTTAGCCAGACGTGGATCCTCACCAAGAAGACGCTGCTCATCGTCGCATGGCGGCAGTGGTTCTTCACGAGTGTGCGCGCCTTCTGGGCGCCTATAATCTTTGTATGTTGATATCGCATTCCCGACCCGAGTATTTGTTGACCATAGCAGATGTTCTTCATCACATACGCAAAAAACTTCTTCATCCCACCTTCTGAATTCGGCATCGGCAACGCAACACCCATTCGATCCTTCCCCAACGCCCTCGCTGCTGCTACGGGCGGTCGCGACAAGGTCATCTTCGTAAACAACGGACATACCGGCGGTGATATTGAGAGCGTCATAGGACAGCTATCGAACCAAGTGCGCGATGCTGGCCTACAACCCATTATAATCAATAATGAGGTGGAGCTTCTGACAACATGTTCATCGTCGCTGCGTGGCGCAAGCACATGCTTCGGCGCAGCGTCCTTCCACTCGAGTCCCAATGAAGGCGGTGGACCGGCCTGGAACTACACACTGCGCGCTGACGGCGTGTTGGGAACACAAATCTATGTCGGTGAGGAGGACAACGATGTGCAGATCTACATTCTGCCTTTCCAACGCGCCATTGATGAGACAATTGCCAGTTTGAATAGCTCAGCCGACGTGATCCCCACTATCGACGGGTTTCCATACACCGATCGCACGCAGGAGGAAAGAGACGAGCGAATCCGTGTGCTGTATATGGGCGCACTCATCAACATCATGGGCGCTGCATTGTACATTGGTGTTTGCGGTGTGACCTATCAGCTTACCGGACAAATGGCTGAAGAGCGCGAGCGGGGGATATCGCAACTGGTGGAAGCCATGTCCCCGGCCAAGAAGGCGTGGCATACACAATTCGCACGGCTCCTGGCAAACCACATCGCGTTTGACATCATCTACTTCCCCGGCTGGGTCATCATGGGACTGATCGTATGGGCCCTTGCCTTCAAGTCTTCCAACGCGGGAATTCTGGTCATCTTCCATATCCTGGCTGGTCTGTCGCTGACGAGCTTCTCCATCTTCGGTGCTGCGTTCTTTCGCAAGGCTCAGCTGTCTGGTATCACGATTGTCATCGTTCCCATCCTGCTCGCCATCATCGCGCAAGTCGCAGGCCCGTTCGGCACTTCGGCGGTATACGTTCTCAGTCTGATTTTCCCCTCCATCAATTACGTCTTCTTCATTGTCTGGGTCGCACGTTTCGAAAGAAAACTTACAGGTGCCAATCTAGGCCAGGGCGCCCCCGACTACGAAGATCATGTTTGGACGACCCCTGGCATTGTCTTCTGGGTTTTCTTCATCATCCAGACACTCGTGTACCCCTTTCTTGGTGCGCTCGTCGAGCGCTGGCTGTACGGCACCGTCTCGGCTGACCGCAAGACAACGACTGATTCGCTGGACCACAACATCATTCTGAGGAATTTTTCGAAGCACTGGACACCGAGCTGGTTGCGCAAAAACGTCCTGTGTAGAATCGGCATCAAGCCCCCGGAGACTGTCATTGCTGTCGACGACTTCAGCATTAAGGCGCGCAAGGGTCAGATTATGGTTTTGCTTGGAGCCAACGGAAGCGGCAAGTCGACGACATTGGACGCCATCGCGGGCCTGAATACCATCACCAGCGGATCGATCGAAATCGACGGTACTGGAGGTCTAGGACTGTGTCCGCAGAAGAATGTTATGTGGGATGAGCTGAATGTTTACGAGCACGTCCGGATCTTCAACCAGCTCAAATCGACTGGTACAATTGACACCAAGGACACCATCGAGGAATTGATCCGCGCTTGCGATCTGGGACACAAGATCAAGGCCCGGTCCAGCACGCTCTCAGGCGGTCAGAAAAGGAAGCTTCAGCTGGCGATGATGTTCACTGGTGGTAGCAAAGTATGCTGCGTTGACGAAGTCTCCTCTGGACTTGATCCTCTTTCGAGACGGAAGATCTGGGAGATTCTGCTTGCTGAGCGTGGCGATCGCACTTTTCTTCTGACCACGCACTTCCTCGACGAAGCTGATGTTCTCGCTGATTATATCGCCATCCTTTCGCGCGGTGTCTTGAAGACGAAAGGCACCTCTGTCCAGCTGAAACACGAGGTCGGCGCTGGCTACCATGTTACATACCCCCGAGACGCACCTATTACACCGCCAGCAGATGCAACGAAGAAGCCTGCGCCGTCGGCAGACATGATACAGTACTGGTTTCCTGACGCTCTTCCTGCGACTCACTTTGTCGATGTTTTGAGGTCCAAAGGTGTTAAGAACTACGATATTGTCGGCCCGACACTGGAAGATGTGTTCCTGGCTATGGCTGAGGAAGTCAAGGAGCACAATCTCATGGATGCAAATGAACACCAAGCGGTGCTCGCGAACAAAGACGACCATCCTTCAGATCAAGTCTCCAACACGGACAAGGGACTCGAGATGGGCAAGGGCCGAGGTACCTCGATGGGCAAGCAAACCCTCATCTTGATGCAGAAGCGCTGGACCATCCTTCGACGCAACTTCTGGCCTTACATTTTTGCTCTGCTGTTGCCTATCATCGCTGCTGGTCTGGTCACATTGTTCCTGCAGAACTACACAGCCGTTGGTTGTGATCCTGGGGAAACCTCCAACGACCCCGAGGTCTTCACGCTTGCCAGCACTGACGCCATCCCGCTCATCCCGATTGGTCCTTCAAGCCTTGTCGGCGATGCTATCGCACAGATCGTCCAGCGTTCTGGGATCAAGAACGATAGCTTCTATATCGTCGATACGCTTGATGAGTTCAACGACTTTGTCCAGACGAGCTTCCGCAATATCACGCCTGGTGGCTTCTTCATCCGCGAGAATGAGTCTACGATAATGGCATATCTTGGAGATGGTGGCGTAGTCGGTGGGCTTATCACACTCAACACTCTCGATAATGTGCTCTCGAATGTTGCCATCTCGACCCAATATCAGCAGTTTGCGGTACCTTTCGCACCGAACATGGGCGACACACTGCAGCTAACGCTCTACTTTGGTTTAGCCATGTGTGTTTTCCCTGCACTGTTTGCTCTTTACCCAACACAAGAGCGCTTGAGGAAGGTGCGAGCACTGCACTATAGTAACGGTATCCGAGCTGTACCGCTGTGGCTGGCATACACTGCATTCGACTTCATCTTTGTTCTAATCATTGCAGGTGTCACGACAGCGATCTTTGCTGGCGCCTCTAGTGCTTTCTACGGTCCTGGCTACCTGTTCGTGGTTTTTGCCCTTTACGGTCTGACCGCGATTCTGTTCTCGTATCTCATCTCGATTGTTGTCACGTCGCAGCTTGCGGCATTTGCTTTTGCCGCCGGTGGTATGGTTTCTCTGTATCTCATATACTTCATTGGATATATGGCCATCCTTACATATGCCCCTGCGTATAAGATCGACGACTGGATCAACATCTTCCACTGGACTGTTTCGCTCATCGCACCATCTGGTAGTCTGCTGAGGACACAACTGCTCTCGCTCAACTCGTTCAGTGTCCTCTGCGATGGCAATAAGATCCCCAGCTACCCTGGCAAGCTTACGGTCTACGGTGGTCCAATCCTGTACCTTACAGTCCAGGCTATCCTTCTCTTCATCGCTCTTGTCTGGTGGGATTCTGGCTACAGACCACCTTTCCTCAACCGCGCAAGCAGTCGTCAAACGCATACAGAAGAGAACCTTGAGACCATTCCGCCTGCTGTCCTTGCTGAGACAACACGCACCGAACAATCCAAGGACAGTCTGCGTGTACTTCATCTGCAGAAGACATTCGGCTCCAACCATGCGGTCAATGACATTAGCTTCGGTATCCCACGAGGTCAGGTCTTTGGTCTGCTCGGCCCCAACGGAGCAGGAAAGTCCTCGACCATCTCACTCATCCGTGGTGACATTCATCCAACGACACATATCAACGGCGGTGGTGATGTACTCATCGAAGACATATCCATCATCTCCAAGCGCGCTGCCGCCCGTGGCCATCTGGGAGTGTGTCCCCAATTCGACGCCATGGATACCATGACCGTGACGGAGCATTTGTACTTCTACGCTCGCGCTCGGGGCGTGCCGGATCCTGTGTCCTCTGTTAACGCCATCCTGCAGGCCACTGGCCTCGCTCGCTTCCAGACACGTCTCGCTTCCAAGCTTTCCGGTGGTAACAAGAGGAAGCTTTCCCTTGGTATTGCGCTTATGGGTAATCCCTCCGTCCTCCTGCTCGACGAGCCCAGTTCGGGTATGGATGCGGCTGCAAAGCGTGTCATGTGGCGTACGCTCCTTGGTGTTGCGGCGCCTGGACGTGCACTGTTGATCACTACGCACTCCATGGAGGAAGCCGATAAACTCGCGACGCGAGTCGGTATCATGAAGCGGAAGATGATGGCTCTCGGTACTGTTGGCCAGCTTGGCGAGCAGTACGGTGATGCGTGGGTTGTCCAGCTCGTTCTCAAGAGCGCCCCAGAGACCACGGAAGAGGAAATGGAGGCGTGCAAGGAGTGGGTCAGGAGGAAGATACCCGGTGTGCAGATGGATAAGTGGGGGTCTAGGGATGGAGGTCACGGGCAGCTGAGGTTCAAGGTGCTGAAGGCTGCAAAGGGTGAGGGGGGTTCACGGACGCCCTCTCTCCACGCCGACGACGTCGAAAAGACAAACGCCGATGCCACTGACCAGCTTGTGCGCACACAGTCCTCGGACCTGGGAGGCATCCCAGGGCTCATCCAGCTCCTTGAGTCGAACAGAGAGGAGCTCGGACTGGAGTATTACTCTGTCTCGCCAACTACACTTGACGAGGTTTTCCTTCGCGTTGTCGGTGAGGATGAAGAGGAGAATGGTAAGGAGAAGAAGCAGTCCAGCGGATCCAAGTTTTTGAAGTTCCCCTGCTTCTAAGTGGGAAAATACATGGCATTCCAGGCGTTCAAGATACCATGAGCATATAGACTAAGAGGCGTTCTGTGCATTCGTCCAAGCAAACAAAACAACTCTTCTGCACCGTGAAGTCCTTCGCACTATCCACCAGTGACGACCTTCAATCCGTGTCCGGACCTGGTGACCCCACAATTTCTCTTTCTCTCGTTTCACACCCAGCCCCACAGTCAGACGCCTACATATTCCTCCTCGTGACTTCCTGCCACCTCCGCAACCCGTCATCAAGCTGCTCATATCCGACCTTCAAGATGTTCACCGCCCCCTTCTGTCCCTCCGCACACAGCCAATCCACATACGTCTTCGGCAGCCCGAGCTGCTCACCCCTCCATCTCACATCCGAGACCGCCCGCAAACACAGACGATGCACACGCTCGTCATACTGCATGTGGGCGTCTGCGTGCTCGCCAAAGCACTGAATCACCAGGGGCAGCCCGAGGACGACGGTCTCGACCCCATAGGCAGAGGATAGTGGCCACGCGAGCAGGCGGAAGACGATATCCTCGATGGGGTCAGGGAGGTACTCAGTCTGTTGATGGATGTAGTCGTGGCGCGGTTGCGGGGCGTGGAGATCTTCGGCGCGCGGTAACGAGGCAGAAGAAGAGGCGGGAGGGTAGGAGCCTGCCTCAGCGATTGCGTTGAGGAGGGCGATGGTAAGGTAGGACGAGGCGGAGTTGAAAGTTGGCGCAGAGCAGGACATTGTGGGCGTGATGGCGTGCTGGAGAGGTGTTTGAGAAGATATGATAGAATGATCATGCAGATCAAGTGACTGGTATTGAAGATGTGCTGTGGATAGGAAGTTTCGTGCAGGTGAGTGTAACTTTGTCATGGATATTGTGCGCATAAATATGGAAGCGAGGACTCACCTTCACCACTGGAAGTAAAGAGATAATGTTACTGCTGCATTGAAAGATTTGCTGGGCTACTTGAAATTATGGGATGTCTGAAATCGTGAAAGTTGAAATGCGTATGCTTGCTTGTTTTATATCGAGACGCTGACAAAGGAAATCTATACAGGATGAAAGCGTATTGTGACAGATTGAGTCATTACCATATAGCATTGTAGACGGCAAGCTGGAACTTGGTAGAAACCATGGCGTCTGAAATCATTTCGAATATCTCCAGTCTCTACAGTCCACGGAGAGCCTTGAGTGAACCCGAGCCTTGGAGCTAGCTGGGTCAGTGCTATCACTTTCGCTATGAATTAGCAACTGTAGTCCGCGGTAGGCTGCAGCGTGCGTCGACTGCAGCTCCTCATATCTTTCTGACCACCGCTCCTCTGATCCTAAATCACTTACATCATCACTACATCCTACTTCTCTAAAAAAATATAATGCGACCATGCCGTTCGTCGCTCTTCCCCTACCCAACATTACTGAATGGCCCGAGACGACGCCCTCCCAGATTGACCGTCTTGCGAGCGCGCCTTCCGCGCCGTACTTCGAAGCCAACGACGCTGATGCTGAAGATGAGGAGCTTGGCTGGCGGCGCACTGTACACGTCAGAGTGAGCCAAGGATTGCGTGACTTTGTGCGCGGTGGTACTGGAGGACATACAACTGGCGAAGGTAGACTGTCACCGTTATCGTAAGTACTTTCAGCCTCCGGGCTCCCCAGTGAATCATCTCTGGGCTCGACGAAAATGCTGACACCCGCTAGGCCGCTCTCTGCTTTGACGATCTTGCTTCGCGATCTCTCGTGTCACCCTCACTGCGCCCGGAATTCTTCCATCTGACTTGCCATCTCCCAATCGCTCACCACCAATCTCTCGAACGGGCCCGGGCTGAGCACACCAGGACTCAATGCATGCGCATCCTGCTCGAACGAGGCCGGACTGAACACGTCTGCTTCTCCCCCATCATCTCCATCTTGCCAGAGCGATTGCTCGACGCCGCTCAGAAACTCCCACGTGGCTTCGAGAATGTCCTCCATGGGCAGGATATATGACATGGAGCGGTTGTCGCGGCCGGTAAAGTCTCCCCATGCTTCTAATTGTTCGAGAAGAGGAAAATGTGTGAAGAGGGTTTGTGACCAAGCGTGGATCAGGTCATCTTCCGCAGAGAGACAAACGTTGTTGCCTTTGCTGAGGATTGTTTCGGGGCGGGCGAAAGAAAGTGCTAACATATTAGGGAACAACGGGGAAGAGGAGGTAGACGGGCTTGCTGAAGGTGTATCAATGGCTGTGACGAGCTTCGTAGTACTCGTCATTGCTTGAGGGGAGTCTGATCTCTGGTCGAACTTGGTCTGAGCAGGTGTGATAATATCGTGGGGAGCTGGCTGGGATACTCCACCATACAGGGGCAAGTTTAAAAGTTGGAGAGGAATGCCCATGCGCAACACTTCGAGCCTTGGACAGTGTCTTGCCAGGCTTGGTAGCGCAGTTGTTTGCAGTATTGTGGCCGTAGTGGGGTGTAACTTCAAGCTTAGCTCTTCAAGATTTGGCAGTCCTTTGCAAAAGTCTTCAAAGTGCATACTGGATATGCCCGAGCCATCGATGGAAGAAGGATCAAGGCCCGCAAGGTCGATGTTGCGAAGTCGCGGACAGCAGGCAGCTAGTTTGACCAAAACCGCACCACCTACCGGCAGATTCAGCTGTGCCGTTGGAAAGCCCGCTGCAAGGTTGCCAACATTGACTTCCAATAACTCCAGATTGGGACACACGAGTAGCGAGGTCACAACATCGTCCAAGATGGTGAGGTCGGAAAGGCGGAGTTCTTCGCTCGACTGGCGTTCGATAGCAAGTCGCAACTCTTTCAGAGTGAACAGATGGGCGGGAAGAGCGAGCGCAATTTCTGGATCGCATACGATTTGCAGACGCTCGAGGCTCATGAATGGTTTGTGCAGCGCAGTCAGACCAGAGAACAAAGGTAAGGTCCGCAACCCAGGATCGAGATCGATGGCCAGGGATCTCAAGCCGTGACGTTTGCTGAGATGACCAAACAAGAGGTCTTTGCCGACAATGCCACTCATTAAGACATCGACATCCTCGAGCTTGGGCAACGCGTCAAGATGGTACGCAAAGACGCTGGCGTGAATCGGATCCTCAGGACTGAAGGTGTCAGGTCCAAACGTAATGCGCTTCAACTTCTGGCAGGGGCCGAGCAACGCTGGCAGTGTTACCTGCGCAACGTAGGATGACCCCCCAGATTGCGTACCAGTGACTGCCAAACTTTCAAGATCTGCATGCAGTAACTCTCGGATATTGTGTTGGTAGAGCTGCCAATCGATATGCAGACCCAAGCTCTTCAGCCGTGGCCATTCGAGGCCTCTGAGGTACTCATACTCATTGTCGTTTTCGTCTTGTAGGTCGGAGAGCTGCAGCTGCTCGACTTTGCTTGCATAGACTTTTCGGCGGTCATGTTGCATCCATTTGAGTGCCGAGAGATCAGGGTGTTGCTTCCAAAGAATGGCTATTGCGGCATCAGCCCAGAGACGGTTGACAGATATGGCCGGTAGCAGCGAATGTCCAACTTCTAGAAGCTCAACAGGACACTCCAAGCTTCGCTGGTGACGATATCGTTCAACTATTTCCGTGTAATGATGCAAGATCCGTGTCACGATGTTGAGATCTGCCGTGGCTTCCGCTTGTGCCATAGCGCTGGTGTGACTTGAGACGAATGCAGGAATTCAAAGAATGGGTAACGAATGGACAGCCGGAGAGTCGGAGAACCCAAACGCCAGGTCAAGTAAATAATGGATGTAACGTTGAGGTAAACAAAATCTGCCCACCGATGCAGATGTGTTGTTTGGAAATTAGCAGATCGCGCTCCTGGTGCGCTACGTAGTTTGACAAGGATCCGGGTCTCCCGGCCCACGCGGGGGTACCTGGAAGCCTGTTCTACCCATGTCAGCAGCTATCGCAATGAGCTCTTAGGGGCCAGATTTTTGCAAGATTATGGGTCACGAGATTTGATGTTCGAAGCTTCACGTTTGACGTCTGGGGTGGTTTTCCCCTCCGGCGTTAGTGACGGTTAGTCAGTGACGCAAGGTGCCCGGACGACAGCACGGCCGTTTTCTAGCCACGGGCATAAGAGCCTCTTATCCCCACCGCACACGCGTTGCAAATGCGCCTGACACGCGCATTTCGATCTGTCGCACTAAATGCGGTCTTAGAGTTATAGACAAACGGACGTAGAAAGCTGCCTGTCGTAACTCCCTGCTGATAAAAGACCCGTTCAACTCCAAGGGCATCACAGCTGTAGTGCTGACCATCACACTGATTACAGGCAGCAGAAGACACAACAACCTCCACACTCGACCCACGGAACTCCAACGCACCATCGCAGCAATGCATCTCATCCTCACTGGCGCGACTGGCCTTGTTGGTGCAGCGGTCCTCGACAGCATGCTAGCGCAGGAGAGCATCAGCCGAATTTCGATCCTTAGCAGGCGGCCAGTGAAGATGGCCGAGGGCCACGAGAAGGCCAAAGTCATCGTCCATAAAGATTTCAAGACGTACGATAAAACGCTGCTTGATGAACTAAAAGATGCTCAAGGTTGTGTGTGGGCGCTGGGCGTGTCACAGAACGATGTTGACAAAGAGTACGCCAAACTCTCAATACCATACGAGCAGCTCGCCAGCTAACGAAGTCACAGAAAATACGTCAAGATCACGCACGATTACACCCTCGCCGCCGCGCACGCCTTCAGGACCTTACATCCTGACTCGCCCTTCACATTTGTCTATGTCTCGGGCGAGGGCGCTACACAAACGCCAGGCATGTTCACACCCATCTTCGGACGTGTCAAAGGCCAGACTGAGACGGCGCTGCTAAATGTCCGCAAACAAAACGCGAATTTCAAGGCTTTCAGTGTACGGCCGGGTGGTGTTGACTGGACTGCGCACCCAGAAATCCACCCTTTCATGCCGTTCCAGCCAGCCTGGAAAGCCGCGTTGGTTCGACCGATGAATCTCATTTACAAGAGCATGATGACACCGACACAGCCCATGGGCAAGGTTTTCACCGAGCTCGCGATGAGCAAGGGCGAGCCGCTGGAGGGTACCGGTGTAGGGTTGGAAGGCACGTTGCTCACCAACATCGGTATCAGAAGGCTATCGGGGCTGTGATCGATCCTTCTGCACTGACCCTGCTTTTGTTACGTCGACCGATCTATTTAGCGAATTACATTATCCCACAAATTCAGAGTTTCTTTTCTTCACGCCCGCAGCATCCTTTGCATGCGAATAACCTCGTCTCGCCTCGGCAGGGCGCACAGTTGAAGGCTGTCGCTTCGCCCCGAGAGCTGCGCACCGGCTCAGAGCTCGGAAATTTAATGGGAGAGCACTACGAATGTCCTGACTCTTTTCATACACTTGCTCGATCTCGCGACTGAAGATTGCCGCTTCAACGAGCTTGTGTGTGCAAATCAAACAACCTCTATGAGAACTACGAGACCTTCGATGACACGAAGGGAGCATGAAGCTACGGTGGCGCCAGTGCTTCACAGATCTGCCATGGTCGAGACTGAATAGTCTTGCGAAAACTTGTGTACTGTGGAGGACCGAAAAGACAACGCGCCGGTATATGGCTGTGGAAATGGGGAATTGGCGTGCAGAGCGAGAGCCGAGCTACTAGGTGGGTCAGAGCACGCCCGTGGGCGGGAAACTGGCGATGACGGTGTGTGCGCGAAAAGCGTGCTGGATACGGTGGAGATGCCAGCTCACGAGGTGAGCACGTATAACATGGGTCAGCTTATGGAAAGGATGGACTGGAGACAAGAGTAAGGAGATGTTGAACTGCAGAGGGAGAGGACGGAATGACGGCTGCGAGTCCGAGCGTGAGCAGGGGGGAATCGTACATAGGTTTAAAGATGGAATATATCATTGCAAATGGAATGTGAAGCTTTTAATGTGTCAGGATTGAAGCCATGGTCTGGGTGCAAGAGCTGCAATTGTCCTCGGTTGCCGAGGGTACATTTTATTATTCGATGCGTGCAATGCATACGTATACCCGCCTTGGCAATTCCACGAATCCATGCTCGGCATGTTCTCGGGCCGAACAGTACCTATTGTTAAGCCTTGGAGAGGCTGCCCATGTAAAGAAGCTGTAGCTATCAGGACGGGACACCAAGCGGCTTGTGCTGCACTCAGTGTCGTGAAGATCATCGGGGTCAGTATCGGACGTGATACCCCGGGTCTAGACGTCAAGCTTGCCAGTACAATTCACAAAGTACGTGGAATGTGCAGATAGTGATGAGTATGCTGTGGTCTAATAAGAAGCTGTATTGCTTGTTTCGGTCGTATCGATATCTACAAAAGAAAAGAGGAAGCCCGTAGGTAGTGTCCAATTACAAGATGCGGATGCCATGCAATGCAAATCTCCCCTCCCAGTCCATTTTCAGATCAAGACTATGGTATCAGACAATAGGAAACTGCGCATTAGCCATTAGCTTAGTAGTTGTATCTGTAGCACAGGGTCGAGCTCCGGGTGTTAAGAATATCGCGGATGCGGACAGTGGGGCGGAAGTCGTAGACGTTGACGGTTGTGTCCAAGCGGAGCTGGGAGCCCTGCGAGTCGGTGCCGGAGATCTGGGTGACGCGGGCGTCGCCGCCATTGTTCTGCCAGATGCGGAAGTTGCGGTCGATAAAGGCGTGGTGCAGGAAGAAGATGGGGTCGGCGGGCGACGCGTAGGTGTCCTGCATGACGGAGCCAATACCGTTGTGGCCCCAGGCGTGGGCACCACCCTCAGCGCAGGAGGCCATGTCGGGATAGGTAGAGCGGGAGTTGCAGGCGTCGACAATGGCGCTGCCGGTGTTGGCGGTGCGGGAGTCGTCGCCATTACGGGCCAAGCAGTGGCGAGTATTGCCAGAGCCCGGACCGATGTTAATGGCAAGACCAGCAAACTGGCCGTTGGTCACGCACTGGCCGCCAATGTTGACGCTGCCGAACCACTGGCTGCTGAAAATGGACGAGGCGCCGAAGCGGCCAGCGTACCTGGTCTCATCAAACCAGGGGAGCTCACGGTTGAAACCGCAGTCTGAGCGGAGCATCTGCTCGAAGGTCCAGAGGTAGTACCTGTGCCAGAGGAGGAACTTGGCGTTACCATGGACGTTAGGGGTCAGGGTCTGGTGGAGAGCGACGAGGTCCTCGTATCTGCTCTGCGACTGACGGAACTGGCCAGATGCCGGGCGGCTCTGCAAGCACTTGATGGCATCAACGTAGGCCTGACGGTCAGAGTTGGAGTAAGAGTCCCATTCTTGGCGAATACGGGGGTTGGAGCAGGTGCTCTGCCTCTTCTCGAACTTCTCTAGCTCCTCGTCCAGCTCAGCGGGGTTCCTGGGAAGAATGGAAGGAATGATGTTGGGAAGGAGGTCGGTGATAATCTTCGACGAGGGCGTGTCGGGGATGACGAGCTCAGGGAGCTTGTTCTTAGCATCCTGAATGTTCTCGACGATGGTGGTGACCGTGGCGTTGACTCCTGAGAGAGCTTCTTCAAGCGAAAGCGGACGAGCGAACTTGGGTGTCTTGAAGTCGTCGAGGGGGAGGGCTGGAGGTAGAGCGACGTTCGAGGGCAGAGAGGTACCCTTCGCGGGAGCAGGGTTTTGGGGAAGCGCATACGCTGATCCGGCAACAGCCAAAACGGCTGTGGTAAACGACAGATGCATGATGGTGAGCGAGTGTAGGAATTAGATTAAAATATAATACTAAAAGATGATGGAATGTTCCAATTGAACAAACGAGAGACGTAGAGCGGATGCTACGGAAACGTTTGCGGAGAGACAGACCCCTCCCTATATTCTTTGCGTTTGGGGCCCGCCATGAGTATCTCCTCGATCCGCCAGTTCGCGTCAGTCTCTGCCAAGCAGCAGGGAGTGGGAAATGCAAGGCCGCAAGAGGGAAGATGGCGGCTTACCAAAAGACGCCAGCCAGAATAGTAAGGGGCGAGAGCGAATCATCCAGCCGGCTTAGTGTTGGCATTGGGAAATCTCATCTCCGAACGACCGCCACCACCGCGTATGGTAAGGCTGAGCAGCTTCACGAGCGCCAGGTTATTGGGACCACGCCTCGAGCGCGCGAGGCGTGCTTAGGGCCCTCTCCCAAGCTGGTCACTGTGAGGTTATGCCGGCTACCGGATGTGCTGATTGGCACAAGGGTCTGGGTCGCCGTTTACGAGAATAGAATAGCCGAAGGAACGTCGCATCCGCCAACTCCAGCGCGATCAGAAGCTTTGTGGTGCACGCTGTTCAGTGACGGTGTCTGCAAAGCTTTCGCGCGGCATGCATAATTCGTTCTTTGTTCTTCTTGGCCTGGGCACTGTTGATGAAGCCTGGGCGTTCTCGAAGCCACGGACTCCGGCTGCGAAGACTCTTCGCTACGGGTCCGTGACATCGAGAGGGTCTTCTCCACGTCGCGATTGCCGTTGCTGCTCTACCTTTGGGTCCGCCACCGTCGAATGCAGCCTCTTGCGGATGTAAAAGGTGACGGGACCTTGCTAAAACTACGCCATGTCCAGCCCAGCGTGAAAAAAAAATGTTCGATGTTCACCGGACACAAAGGACTGTGCAAGCTGCAGGAACAAAATCGTGCCAGTCAGTTAGCTCATGCCTAGCTGCCAACCTCGCGAAGGCTTGTTGAGTGACACAGAACCGTGATCTGAGATTACCCAAGCCGTTGCCACGTCATGTGCAGTGGTGCGCCTCGCGACTACCCAGTGGCGCTCGTACCGTCCCGTTCTCGCCTGAAAGTGTTGGCCTGTCTCTTCGTATTGCTGACTTGCTCCTGCACCACCGTATTCGAATCGCACTGCAAGTGCAATCTGATTGACTTACTGATGCGCGCAATCAGGCCTCACAAAGGGATGCCAGGCGGGAGGAGCTGCACAACTCTGCCGCTGTCAGCCGCCTTCTCCGGCTTGCAGTAGCCGCTGATCTCGCGCGCGCAGCATATAGCATGTCGCGCTTGCGCTGCTGGGAAACCTTCATGGGCCTTGAAGATCGACCTGACACATGCTGGCGGTGAGTCTATGACGGTTCCGATGTTGGAGTCGCAGGTTGACTTGACGTAAATCAGCTCGTATCCAAGTCAGAAGACTTCGAGCAGCATGATGGTTGTAGATTTAACTGCATAAGGTAGGGCCATGCAGGTGCGTGTTACCAAGATTAGACATTAGCGCCCCAATCGAAGATCGTATAACTTGACTTTTCAGGGCGTCAGCCTTGCAGCAACCGAGTCTCGACTAAGCGTGGCTGGATCTGAATGCGCGTGGAGTGACTTGTTGGGCTGGTCTTGCTGGTGATGTTGCATTTCAGGGAATGGCGATTACGCGGAGGCAACTCTGCTTCCACCTGTCGCTGTAAAGTGCAGAATACACTATTGTCGTGGCCCGTCGTGGAAGCTGCCGCATTGATGTGCGTATCTTTTCGTTTAGTTCCACATGTACCACCAGAGCTGACGGCCAAATTGAGAAAGACTGAAGCATTCAGCCCGTAGTCACTGTAATGACAGAATTGCGTGGTAAAAACGGATCTGGGCACGAAGTGTCTGCTGACTGTATGCGAAAGTGACAAGGAAAGTAAAGGCCAGGTAGATAGAAGAGGCTGGAGAGGGTCTTATGGAAGAGCTGAGAGACCTAAATTTATATTTGCTGGGAGTGTTCTCACGGTTCGTAGGAACAAAGCGCTCGAAACCGCTCATTCGCATCGTACGCACCGCCAAGCTAACAACTCAGCTATCTCGGGGTAAGTGCTATCAAAAGCAGCATGATGGTCAAGATGCTGTCAATTTTCGATTGTAGTTCCATATTGGTAGCACGTTCCCGCCAGCTCCGATGTTGATGAGGAGTGGTGTGGGCCATGTGAAGCTGAGTGCAATGAAGTCCCCACTCACTAAATGGGTGCCGGACTGTGAAGATTCGCGGTGCCGCATGTGTGCTCGAAGCTCCACCATATGCTATTACGGCACGTCCCAGTTCTTGCGCTAATTACATATATGTCAGATTCTGAACACAAAGACCTTTGTTGTGTGCAACACACCAGAGTGGTGAAATGCACGTGGGAGAGCCTTATCACGGCGCGCGGATGATGCCGTCATTTCAGACCCTGCCGAGGTTTGGAGCTAGCGGGGTCGCGTCAAGCTCCACGACGCGTCCATCGCACTTTCCGCCAGCCTCCGATTCAAGGAAGCGCGACTTCCTCAAGTCGACAGTCGCGGCCGCGTGACCAAACAACACCTTCGCTGAAAATTCGAGGGCGTCCAACCTGCACCATGGACAGCGACGCGGTGCCGCCGTCATCGCCGCCGCACGCGATCGCGACCGACCTTCCGAGCTCGCCGTTTTTCGAACCGCAACAATATGGCGCATTTTCGCCCAAGTCAAGTTCGCCGCCTCCGTTGTTCTCCAGTGACGACTCTGGAGAAACGCTTGATATCACAAACTACGAATCGCCGCGCATATTCAAAAACAAGCGCAAAGGTGCTTGGTACGAGACCGATCGCGGCGACGCATCACAGGTCACACCCGAGCCTAAGAAGACAAAGATATCACGCAGCTATGACTCAGGTGTCTACATGATGAGCGACAATAGCGATTGCTCTGCGGATCCCCTGCCCGAGCACAAGTCGCCGTTTCCATTTACCGAGGCTATTGTAGAAGATGAGCCAGAGCCAACAAGCATAGCCAAAGGCACTTTCTACTCTATCCTTCGAGTCGGATTAGACAGGAATTGTCAGGACTACGACTTCTCGGGACTGGACCTGAGAGATCTTGACATTAAGCAAATAAGTGATCTGAACAGTGTGATTAAGAACCTCCCAGATCCGGGCAATGATCTGCCTGCAGAGGGCCAGTATCGTTCCATGGTACCTGAGCTCTACATCAACCTCAGCCAGAATATCTTAGGACGGATGACACCATCCTTGTTTAATCTGCAGTATCTCACATCCCTCAAGCTCAGAAGCAACCGGATAGAAGAATTGCCTCCGCAAATCGGTCAGCTACGTAATCTTCAGGAACTCGACGTGTCTCTCAACAAGCTCCAACATCTACCCTTTGAGATCCTTGAGATGCTGGCACCGCATGGCAAACTGGAGCATCTCACGACTCTCGGCAACCCCATGCTAGAACGCGTATCTCGGAATCGGTACCGAAAGCTTGATGAGCGCGTGACGTTCACGTCATCCAGAAGGGACATCTACCCACGGTTACAGTCTTGTCCAGATCCTGAGGCCCTGGTCTGGCACATACGATACATCGAGTCGATGGAGAGTTTTCTCGCCGCGGTAGACTCGAAATACACAACAGGTGGGAGAAGTGCTGACGAGCGCGTTTTCGCACATCACCCTGCGGCTCGTATCGTGGCAGACTCGCCCGCGTCAAGATACATTGGTAGAACACTGGTCTCGTATTTCGATCAGACTGGCCAGCTCATCAAAGGCTCACCGGCTCAGCCTTCACCGAGCACGAATGACTACCCGGTCATCGTCGAAACTGACGGGGGTGCATACGGTGTCCCTTCAACCCCCATATTCACACCACCCGTAGGGTCAAGGATACCGTCCCTTCTCACGATGTCCGTCTACACTGCCCTCAAGAACATCACGGTCGAAGAGACGAGAGTTAGGCTAGGTGAACCCAGTGAACCCATACCTCTCGATGCGTCTGTAATTTTCAGGCGAGCGAAGCAAAACGATTCCGACACAGGCTTTGGCTACTTTCACCAGTGTCGCGTTTGCAAGAATGACTACATCGTGGCAAGGGCCGAGTGGATTGAGTTCTGGAGCACAAGCTTCACGGTTTTCTATCCCTTCAAAGTCAAGGTGTGTTCTTGGAGCTGTGTACCGCCTGATATAGCCAAAAGACCTGAGAAGGAGTTGACGTGGTGATATCTGATTTGCGACAGACTCATCATGAAGGGTTTTATCTGCAGCCGGGTACGCTTTGCATTTTAGCGGTGCATAACGAGCGCTGACAACATTCCACTTGTCTATCTACATTTATGAGCGCCGGTATACTTCGGTCAGCGAGACTCCTTGCTCTTGGGGTTGCTAGTGCCCGAGTTCACCTACTACGAGGTGATCTGAGGCTGTCTCAGACCCATCTGAAACAGCACATTGTATACAGCTGCACGTGCCTACGCCAGATTTCAGACATATCATAGAGTTGAGCTGAAGACAAAGGGACAAGGAGACCAACTTCCAAGGTTCATCACTCCGTCTCACTCGACCAGAACGCACACGTGCACAGTGAAAGAAACGCTCTTGATAATTCGATCATTTTGCACAATGTTGCCCGCTTGTGACTTCGAACAGTGCAAAACATGACGACACATCTCAGCTGGCAACAGAGACCTCGACATCGTGTTTGAGCATGCGAGACGTCAACAATGTTACCTCGCCTTGCGAACTTGCTCTTGAATATGCAACACGCCGCAGTCGTTGACCATCAATCATCCTGGAAACGATACTAAACCCACTCCAAGCAAGCACGCAAACAAACACAATGCTGCGCGACACTATTTTCTCCTTCCTAGGCAAACCAACCCGCCTTGACAACGCCCGGAAACACATCTCACTCGCTACATTGCGGCTTCCCCACAAGATCGGCACTTGGAAATGCATCTGCGGTCACACAAACTCCATTTACCACCTCTCCGGCCACTTGCACCCCCTCGGCATCATGGCGTGCGCCCGTGATGACTGCGGACTAACTTGGCATCCATCCACAAACCCCATCACACCGCACCACCGCTCAGATCTAGTGGTGCACGTCCGCCTCCCTGACCCGAAGAAGTCGAGTGATGAGGAGACGCCGTATATCCTTCCGTCGCCAAAGAAGACCGTGCTGCAGAATATTGAAGATGGTGCCTGTCCCGAAGGCTATGGGTATGTCTGTCTCAATGAAAAGTGCGGGCTGAGCTGGGCGACAAGGGTGGTGAAGGAGTGGCCTTGGGGAAGCGGTAGGAAGATTTTGGCAGTTGGTGGGCGCCGGTGGAAGGGCAGCTGTCTTTGCGGGAGGTGGGTGCAGGTTGGTGGGGGGTTTGCGGTGTTTGAGGTCGTGAGGCGGTAGTACGGTAAAGATGTACAAGAGCAGATGCGAACACGAAGTAGAGGGTAGACAACTGCTATTGACATCAGGATATTGTAGAGATAATGTTCGTCATGGCACGTATTTGAGAACATGACCGAGCTTGAATGGAGTGACGGTATCCAGTACCAGCATGGGTCTCGCGAGGAGCCTCAGCGCCATCTGGGCTGGTCGCTGGTGGACGATGCACTTATGTTTATATGATTGTCACACTCTGGATCCTTGTAGATGTTTTGCACCGGGAGAGCCTTTCTTTTCAAACAGCATCTTGTTGGCGAACAGCTCTGGAGCAGATACAAGTATCTTGGGATGTAGCATATAGGCTTGGAAGCCTGCGGCGTCCTTTTCATAGCCCAGCGTGTCCAAATGGACGTAGTACGGAGACCTACAGTTGCGGTATACGGCAGAATGCCACAGGAAGTAACAGTAATTAGAGTGAACCGCAGCCGTAGCAGGAAGTAGCTGTGGGTTGAACCGTAGTACAGCAGTACTACGCCAGAATTTGGTGTTGATCGGAGAAGTTTAGCTGTCACTACTGTTTTCTATTCACCTTCACCACTTTGAATATGTAAAATATTATATTAACGTACTTTGTACACATGTGGACCACCTAAGCATATGAAGCACTTCTGCCAAGCCCCTGCCAAAACTCCAACTCTGCAAAACAGTACAGTACTGTTCAAGACTGTCAACGTAATCCACTATTGAGTGAGACAACGCATCGAGTGAGACAGTTCCTACCAAGACCGCCTACCCCCTTATCAACGCGATATGCCTCAACAATAAGACGCGCAGATATCAAACAGAGAAGGCAGAATCCAGCTTCAAATTTTTCTTTCTGCCTATACTACCTGCTAATTCTAAAGTCTCCAACGCGCTGCCTAGATGTTTAATGTACCTTACGCTGTAAAGGAGCTGGCCGCTAAGGGCTAAGTGCAAGTAAAATTCAGATGAGATTGATGCAGGCTCCGGCTCATATTGATTGATTGATTGATTAGTTTAACGTCCTGTGTGAGTCTAAGACTATATAGGACAAGAGCAGTTAGGCTGCTCTAGTAATTTATAGGTTATTCTAGGTAAGTGAATAGTACATGTAGATTCTAACACATATAGTGAGAGCCTATGCTCTAGTTCTAAACAAAGGAAATTAGTTGTCTGTTATCTGCTAACGTAAAGCACCACTGAGCCAGACACACCACTGAGCCAGACACTTTTTCTTGGCATTGTGAACACCATGTACAGGACAAGCAATTACTTACTACTTGCTGCAGAACCTGCGTACAACGCACTTGCATCAGATATAGACTCTTCTTCTACATCTTTCTAGCACGTACGAGCGTTGTGCCTAGTCTTCCTATAGTTGCCATAGTGCTGTTGACCTGGCTGTGCTCTTTCTTGACTACTACTACCACGCGCTTTCTTTAACACCGTACGAGCTGCAGCTGCGCTTCTAGCTACTAACAATGCTGCTTCACTATACTCTATTGTGCCCCTATGCTAGATCTGCTTTCTTTTCTAAGTCTTGCGCTTTATTATCTCTGCTAGTTGCTCTTTAAGCTCCTATACACAAGCCTTAATAAGCATATTTTTATACAGCATCTCTTTAGATCCTTTAACAAGCTTTAAGAACCCCTCCTAAGCAGATATTAGTAACTGTACAAAGCGCTTGCTTATAAGCTTTAATTATAACCTAAATTTATAGGTATTGCTTAGGGTTCTAGATTACTATAGTATTTCTAGTAGAGGTATTAGTAGAGGGGTATAAAATTACACTTTAAGCTAATTCAGCACTACCTGCACATTAATAGGGACTAGCCCTAATGCCTTAAAGGCCTTTATATAGTTCTTGTACGTGAATATGTTAAAAAATATGTCTCTAAAGGTTAGAAGGAAGCCTTCCTTATTAATATAGAAGACGTGTTAGTGTGCTAAGTCCTAGACGTGTTAGGAGTACCTTAGTTTTAAGAGCAAGAAACACACTACATTAAGTAGCTAAAGTAGGTGCAATAAGTAAGGAGGTATAACGTGTTTCACAAGCGAGCGCCGCACCCAACCGAGCGCCGCACTCTCGCTGCCAGAACGCCGGCGCAACAACAGCGCGTAATGTCTCAACCACAACAAGCTCCTACACTCTATACTGAAGCTGATGTACAGCTTGCTATATCTAATATCTCAAGAAACCAAATTCAAAGTATCTGACGCGCTGAGAAAGTCTACAAAGTGCCTGAACAAACGATCTAACGCTGACGCGACAGAACACGCTCTCAACGCGACTGCGAGCCGAATGCGAAGCGCCTTACAAAGCTAGAAGAGGAGGCAGTTGTACTACGTATACTTGAGGAATCTGCACGTGGCCTACCCTCCTCAAAGGCAGACGTACAAGAAAGATATGGCAGATAAACTGCTAAGAGAGCGCGGCGCAAAGCCTGTTGGCAAGAACTGGGTTGACAACTTGGTAAAGCGTACACCAGAGCTCCAGAAGCGGTGGACCCGCCCATACGATCGCCAGCGG
>NW_022984813.1:276432-280114 GCF_010094145.1 Didymella exigua CBS 183.55
ATAGTAACACTTCTAAATAATACTATCTAGGCCTGCAAACAATTATTTATTTGTGTTGTGTTGTGATATAGCGCTGCGCAGGCGTTCTGTTGTTGAAAGTGCGGCGCTCAGTTGGGTGCGGCGCTCGCTTGTGAAACACGTTATAGAGAGTAAGGATTCTGTTCTCCTAGCAGTAGTCCTTAAATTCCTAGTTAAGGTAGCTCTTATAGCTGTCTAAGATAAGTAGCCTGTACAACCCCCTCTAACGCGCTCTTATATATGCGTTAAAATGCTTTAACTACTTAAGACTAAGCACATTGTTAGTCTATCTATTCTTAGAGACTAAGATTGATTGATTAGTTTAACGTCCTGTGTGAGTCTAAGACTATATAGGACGAGGGCAGTTAGGCTGCTCTAGTAATTTACAAGTTTTTTCTGTGTAAGGGAATAGTATATATAGGTTTGTAGCGTCGTTCCCGGTCATTGCAATCCAGGAACCCATGATTGGAAGCTCAACGGGTGGGCACACATACTGCCCCAAGAACTACCGACTAAGCCGCCCCCTACGCCAGGGGATGAAGGTGGTATTCCTTATATACAACTAAATACTACTTACTAAAATTAAGAGCACGTTAGCTACTAACCTTACTAAGGGAATCTAAGTCTGCACGTAAGGCTAGTAGACCTACATTATTAATGTTTACAGCCTGCCTGTAATACTAGGCCAGGAAGCCACACACACTATTGAAGCATAGCTGGCAATCAGGAACGCCATCCAGGACGCTCTGCCTAACGCTGCAACACTAATTATTAGAGACTTTAACGCCCACCACCTAGAATAGTTAGGGAGGAATACACTAGGAGAACCGCAGGCAGAACAGCTCTGTGCTAACATAGCTAGTTAGGGGTTCTAGCTCCTAAACAAACTAGGGGTACTAACCTAGAGAAGAGGACCCCTCTAATTAGTTATAGACCTAGGGTTTGCTATAAGGGTTGTAGCAGACAGAGTCACAACCTACTAACTAAGAGAGAACTAGGCTATTATAAGGGACTACGTCCTAATTAAGATCTAGATAGACACAAGCCCTATAGCTAGGAAGGAAAACAAGCAGTTCGCCCTTGCAAAGGCTAACTAGGACAGGATTAAAGATACTGTGAACTAAGGCAACTAGACCTAGGCAACAGGAGGAGAGGCTATTATAGGCCTTATTAAATAAGTTAAGGAGGCACTGACAAAACACTACCCTACAAAGAAGACCTGCGACAGAGCAAGGCCTGATTAGTTACCTAAAGCAGCCACAATACTTAACAAGGTAAAGAGGGCTAGACAACTAGCACAACAGGACCACACAGGAGACAGCAAAAGGGCATAGAAAGCCCTCTGTAACAGACTAAAGAGAGTCCTGCAGTTAAACGCTAGAGCATATTAGAGAAAAGTAGTAGCAGACCTTACTAACAACAAAAACTTAGACAACGCCCTGAACAAGGGTCTGTGGAACCTATCTAAGTAGAGCTAGAAAGTTAAGAGTAGGGGTAAGGGGACAGCAAACGTCCTACTACTCTAGAGGTTAGTAGAAAGCAAACTTAAAGCCTTAAATAAGGAGAAGGCCAGGATCCTAGGGGAGCGCTTCTTCCTAGCTAGCAGGGCGGCGGACCTGTCAGACATCGACCCCAGCACAGAGTACCCACGCTTCCACCTGGCGCCAGAGATATCCCCAGACAAATTAAAGGAGGTTATCTCCTCACTACCTAATAACAAGGCACTAGGACCTAACTAGATCTAGAATAAAGTATAGAAAACTCTTAAGGAGGACATTGCAGACAGAGCCTCTGCAGTAATCTCCTAGGTGCTAAAGGACAGTAAGGTACCTATGCACCTTAAGGAATCTACAACTATTGTACTACGCAAGGAGAAGAAAAAGGACTACTCCCTGCTAGGGAGCTACTGCCCTATCACATTAGAAAACACAATAGCTAAAATTATAGAAAAGATTGTTGCCAACAAGATCACGAACGCGATGGAGGACAAGGAACTCACGCCATAGAATTAAATGGGAGCCTACAGGAAGAGGTCCACACTCACGGCCGTAGAACTCCTCACAGGCACAGTCACTACAGCATGGGGGGTGGGTCAGCCAGTGGTCTTAGTGCTCGCACTCGACCTGGCCAGAGCATTTGACAACGTAGCTCACAATCGCCTCACATAGGTACTCCAACGTAAAGGCTTCCCTAAGTGGATAGTTGTATATGTGGAGGCCTTCCTTAAAAATAGACAGACAAAGATTAGCTTCCATAACTACAGCAGCCTATAGATAGAGACAAACACTGGTATACCACAGGGATCCCCCCTGTTGCCTGTGCTGTTCCTACTCTTTATCTCTAACCTACTAGAGGACCTAAGCAAAGTCTAGGACAAGTGCCTAGGCTTTAGCTTTATAGACAACACAAACATTATTGCATAGGGACTATCTACAGCAGACAACTACAGGAGACTTACAAATACCTACACGCAATACAAATAGTAGGCATCTAGATTTAGAGCAAGGTTTGCCCCTAAGAAATACTAGCTTATGCACTTTACTAGGCAGCAGAACAAGGGAGACAACCTCCTCTCTACAGTAATAGTAGGAGACTAGCTAGATAAGATTGTTATAATAATAAGGGTACTTAGAGTATGGATAGACCTAAAGCTCTTGTAGAAAACGCACATCTAGAAGGTAGCAACAAAAGGAGAGATAGTGTTCTATGCTATGTCTAGGATTATAGCATTGTTATAGGGCCTATTAGTCTGCAAGTCACAATTAGTATACACAGCAGTAGCACGTCTAATTATAGTATACAGATCCTAGATATAGTTAACAGTGCAGGGAGGCAAAGGCATAGACAAGGCAAAGATTTGCAAGCTAGTGGTGGTCTAGAACAAGTGTCTAAGGCAGACGCTAGGGGCCTATAAGAGAACACTAGTAGCTGTAATTAAGAAAGAGAGTAGAACGCTGCTACTATCCCTGTACATACAGGTAGTGACCCTCTAAAGGGCAGTCATAACAACAAATCACCTAGTTATAAAGAGGATTAAAGAGACACTTAACAAAGTATAGGCCTTAGCCACTACAGGTGGACGAGCAGCAAGACAGGGCAGGCCGGCAAGGATCCTCACTCAGCCACAAACCAACATAGAGGGCGCCTAACAAATAGGGAGAAAACTTATTAACAAACAAATAGCGCGTAGGCAGGCTGAGGCTGCCGCCACAGGTCTAAGGAACAAGCCTAATAGAAGGCAGATACAGTTAAGGAGCACAATTAAGGAGATTGCTATGGACCTCACAGACAGATGGAGGAGGAGATGGGAGCTTCAGGCAGCAAAACCTCACAGGTCGGCGCCTACGTGTAGGCTGGCGGATGGGTAGGGTAGGGTAGGGTATAGGTATAGTCACGTGATTTATGGGTAGGAACTAGGTAGGGTACATGAGGTACCCTACCCAAACGGTTTGGGTAGGGTAGCACGTGACTGGGTATAGGTATAGGTAGGGTAGCACATGACTAGGTATAGGTATAGGTAGGGTAGCTAGGTAGGGTCTAGGAATGGGTAGTTATTAGCAAAATCTAGGTTACTACTCTAGACTTTGTACTATTGTATACTTTAGAGCATAAGTATGTGATAATAGACTGTGATAATAAATTATAGATGCTTTTTCTTCTAAGT
>NW_022984813.1:280214-283076 GCF_010094145.1 Didymella exigua CBS 183.55
CGTGCTACCCTACCTATACCTATACCCAGTCACGTGCTACCCTACCCTACCTATGGTCCGTGCAACCCTACCCTACCTATACCTATGGTCCGTGCGACCCTACCCTACCTATACCTACGTCCGTGCGACCTATACCCTACCTATACCCTACCCTAGGTACATGGTACCCATCCGCCAGTCTACCTACGTGGAAGGAGAGCTGGGATTTCCAGCCACTGCATCTATATAACGGCGTTCCCAAACACGTAGCTACAGCAATTGTGTTGCTACGCACAGAGGTCCTTGGGCTCAAGGCGTGGCTAGCACGAATTAGGGTACTGGGCACCAACCCTAACTGCACGTGCGGACACCCTAGGCAGACTCTCAGCCACGTCCTCTCGTTCTGCCCAGACTAGAGGGAGGCAAGGCTTAAGCTGATGGAAAGGGCAGGCACAACAGATCTCCCACGAATCCTGATAAACTAGGAGAAGGTTGCAGCAGCAGGCAGGTGGCTGTTGGACACAGGACTGCTAGAGCAGTTTCAAGTAGCGCTAGAGGTGGAACAGACTAACACTAGGGGGTAGTCCCTATTTACAGCTATAGGCTAACACCCACACAAGCCCTTCTGCTCCCCTACTATAGGGCAGCATAGACAGGTACTAGACAGGACTAGGATAGAAGGCAGCAGACACGGACAAGGCAGGGGTTTTTAGCTCTAATAGAGCATGTTGGCCCTAATCACGAAAGCGAGTACATAGTGTTCATAGACCTGAAAGGGAACCAGGCAGCACTCTAAATTAAAATCTTACTTACTTATATAGGTTTGTAGATATATAGTGAGAGCCTATGCTCTAGTTATAAACAAAGGAAATTAGTTGTCTATTGTTTGCTGTAGGTACTACTTGCGTGTGCCTACTTTAGTTTCTTAAATAAAAGCTAGTGTAGCTTAGATTCCCCTGTTTGTGTCTAGGAGAAGAGACATTGTAAATCTTGTCTCCTGTAGGCTGCTCTTTATTTTCTTTCTTGCTTCTCTGTAGTTTCTACAGCTAAGTAGTAGGTGTTAAGGTGTTTGTGTATATCTATAGCTGCATTTAGAGCTTTCTGTTTTTTGTATATTGTATAGATATACTTTGTTGTATCTATGTCTAAGCTTTAGCTAGTAGTATGCGCTTGCAATTTCTCTTCTAGTGTTATTTAGTAGTGTTATCTTGCTTGTTGGTTTTAGCAAGAATCTTGCTGTATAGGTGCTAGGATTTCTAAGCTTTGCTTTTATAGAGTAGGCTTGGAGTTTATGTTGCCACTCTTGTCTTGAAATAGCTTTAATCCTAATACCAGTCATTGCAAGACTTGTAGTATTAGATACTAGTTGCTGTTTTGCAGCTTGTTTTGCTAAGGAGTCTGCTTTTTTGTTTCCTGTGATATCTAGGTGTCCTGGGGTCTAGTGTAGGCTAATTATTGCGCCTTTGCTGTGAATTGCCTTTGCTGCCTTTGTGCAGCGGATTTGCCAAGCTTGTCTAGGGTTATTAGAAGGGGTCTTTAGCCTTAAAATAGCTGCCTGGTTGTCTGCAAAGACTTAGATCTCTTGTCCTGCTGTAGCTATAGGAGCTGCAAACTTAAAGGCTCTTGTTATGCCTTCTAGCTCTCTATTGTATACAATCTGGCCTTTGCTAATATTATATTTAGTAGAGTACATCTCCTTAGCCTGCTGTTTATAGTCTAGAGCAGTAACTCCTATTCCTATTCTGGTGCCTTTCTTAATAGAGGAGGAGTCTGTGTAGATAGCAAGTAGGTTGTCTCCTAGTCTCTATAGCATTTGCGTTTTGTGTTGCTCTGCTTCTTCTTCTTTAGAGAGTTTAGAGATCTCTGCTGTGTATAATATAGTCTTGTTCTAGGGGCAGAAATAGTAGTCCTGCAGTTCTTCTTCTTCTGTGCTAGGAGTAGCGTTTTGTATTAATTGTATAATTTGCATAAGCTAAGTAGGTAGGCCTGTTCTTAGCCTTAGGAGAGCAGCTTCTTCCTCTTGTTCTATGCTAGACTCTAAGTCTTCTCTTTATAACTATAGAGTGGCTTTTAGAGTCTTAATTACAATGTAAATAGGGTAGTCTTTAGGTAGCTTTCTAGCTCTAAAGGCGTACTTTCTTAGAGCAGTATTTAGTCTTATAGCAGGGGGAGGAAGTGCTGCTTCTGTCTCCTGTAGTGCTATAGGAGAGGTCCTAAAGGTTCCTAGGATTTTTCTTAGGGCAAGATTCTATAGTCCTTAGAGTTGCTTTGTTATTCCTGCTTGTTGTTTCTAGAAGACCTGGCAACCATATTCTGCGATGCTAGAAACGCATGCTAAGTATAGCTGTCTTATAGCGCTAGGAGGGAGGCCTCTATTGCTATTTGCAAGTCTGCACATTCTGTAGAAAGCGTTTCTTGCTTGGCTAATCCTTGTAGCTACGTGTTCTTTAAAGGAGAGTGCATTGTTAAAGTAGATTCCTAGCCACTTTACTATCTTTTTAGGCTCTATAGTAGACCTGTCTAGCAGGGTAAGTGTAGAGCTAATAGCTTTATTACTTGTTGTAAAGTGAATAAGCTCTGTCTTTGCTGCATCAAATTGTATAGCGCAGCTTGCCCCTTTAGCAAATAGGCTTGCTATATCTATTTCTAGCATGCAGATTGTAAAGTTATCAGACTTTGTTCTTATAATCTTTCTCTAGCGTATTTCCTTCTTAGGTATAGCGCTATGCTTACCTAAGCATTGCTATTGTAATCTCTAAGAAGAGAGGATTAGAATGGTGTGCTTACGAAGCCTGTATCTCCTCTCGTTCTTAAGATATGCTGTTCTCTATTTTTAGTAACTAGAAATGTTCTAGACCCTCTGCTTACAAATAGAGTAGCCTA
>NW_022984813.1:285436-287702 GCF_010094145.1 Didymella exigua CBS 183.55
AATAATATATACACACAGAGGAGACCCTTATAGTTAGCAAAGTAGCTAACTTAATTACTAAAAAGGAGGGTAGAGGTTATAGTAAGGGTAAGACACCTGTAAAGAGGGTGCGCGTTAGACAACGCTATAGGTGTTGTAGTAAGATTAGATATAATTCCTACACTTGCAAGGTAGAAATAGAGGACGCAGATAATAGTAAAGCTTCTAAATAATACTATCTAGGCCTGCAAACAATTATTTATTCGTGTTGTGTTGTGATATAGCGCTGCGCAGGCGTTCTGTTGTTGAAAGTGCGGCGCTCGGTTGGGTGCGGCGCTCGCTTGTGAAACACGTTATTACAAACAGGATTAGTAGGACAGGGCTGCCTTGTAGAATTCCTGCGGTAATATTGCTCAAGCCTTCCGTTTCTCTATTAAAGGATAGTCTTAGCTAGCGCTTAGATAGGAATAATTGAACCTATGCTATTAGGTTGCAAGGTAGCTGTAGCTGTTGTAGTATAGCAAGTAGCTAGTTTAAAGCAACGTGGTCAAAGGCACCTTTAATATCTAGGAATACTATAGAGGTTGTGTGTTTTAGTTTTCTTTGCTCTTAGACCTGGTTTAGCAGCAGTATAGATGCGTCTATTGCGGATTTTTGTGCTCTTCCTCCTAGTTGTGAGGGGTAAAGAAGAGCTGTTGTTTCTGCAAGAGTTCCAAGGCGTCTTGCTACTACTCTTTCTGCAACCTTGCCTAGGCAGCTAAGCAAGGCAATTACTCTATAGGCTTTAGGTACAGCGTAATTAGGCTTGTTTAGCTTTTTTAGGATAATTTCTATTGCTTTCTTCTATTCCTGTAGGTGGTAGCTATAGTTAAACAAAGTAGAGAAAACATAAAAGAATGTTTCTGTCTGTGCTTTATATAATGTAGTAATAATCTCCTGTGTTAGGGCGTCTGGTCCTAGAGAGCTGCTTTGGATGTGTGCTGAGCAAGCGTATTCTAGCTCTTCTATAGTAAGATGAGGCCATTCCCAGTTGCTTGGTTGGTAGTTGTCCCACTCTATAGGCCTAGAGGCAGGAGGGCTAGGGAAGAGAGTTTCTCTTAGTGCAGAGCATTTGCCTTGAAAAGATTCCTCTATTCCCCTTAGGCCTTGGATAGCAGGTATATTCTGGCTATAAGTAGTCCTAGTATAAGCCATAGCTTTAAAGATTAATTTAGGGTCCTCTCTCTTTAGGAATTGGTTCTAATAGTCGCGTTTAGCTATTTTAACAGCCTGTAGATAGCTGTTTCTAGCTATTAGATACTCTCTTTTCCAGGTGTAGGCACTTGTTGGGCTAACAGCGAGTTCTCTCTGCAGTTGGCGTTGTTTGCTGAGCATGCTTGTCCTAAGTGCTTTAAGGTCTTGATTCCACCAGGCCTTGCTTTTTGCAGTGGTAGAGCATTGTGGAATTGCTGCCTTAGCTGCTTTAGTTATAGATATAGTAAGCTCTTTCCCCAGTGTTTCTAGCTGCTCTTCTAGGTCCTGGTCTTCTCCTTGGAGAAGTGCTAGAGATCTGCTCGTAGAGTAGTTTAGAGTGCTTGCGTTGCTAAGAGTAGAGCTGTTTGCTATCTCCTTTGCTAGCACTTTGCTAAATAGGTTCTAGTTTGCTTTCTTAGTGTTAAACCTAGGAGCAGGTTTGTTAAGTTGCTGTGTTCTAGGCGTTCTTATTATGAATAAGAAGCCTAGGTAGTTAGAGCCAATTCCACCTAGCGTTTGCTAGTCTTCTATAAGGTTTGCTAGCTGTGTTGTAGCAAAGGTTAGGTCTAGGACACTCTCTCTATTCATATTAGGCCTAAAGAAAGTGCCTATACTAGGACTATTTAGTAGCTCTAGGTCTTGTTCTTCTAGCTAAGTAACAAAACTAGCTGCTCTTGGTGTTATAGTAGCTACTATAGGGTCCCACTATGGGTGGTTAATATTAAAGTCGCCAAGCAGGATGGCGGAGGGCAAGATAGAGGTGCTAAGGAGCTTTCTCTCTATTATAGTAATGCCTTGTGTGTCTAGCTAGTTGTAGACATTGTAAATAGAGAAAGTTATTCTAGAGCTCTTAACTGTAATAGCTAGGAAGTTAGGATTAGGGCTAGTGTCTGTTAATATAGTAACTTGTGCTTGTATAGTGCGTGCAGAGTAGACTAAAACACGTGGTCTTGTGCTGTAGTCTTGTAACAAAGGAAGGATTTGTGTAAAGGAGGGGTGATTTACAGAGCGTGTGTCTAAGTAATCTAAAGGAGATTGTCTAGCAGGAATAAGC
>NW_022984814.1:0-9779 GCF_010094145.1 Didymella exigua CBS 183.55
CTCTGCCAACGCCTTCACCTTCGGCTTCGAATTGCCGTACACGATGAGCTTGCCTGTCCTGTACTTCCGCATCTTCTGCCGCACTGTCTTGACGACCATCAACTCAACGTCCTTCTTCTTCGCAGACTGGCTAATCTTGATAGTCTGATACGCCATGTTCGTCCTTGTGGTTAGTTGTCTAAACATCTTGACCTGCCCTCGCTCGTAATGCATCCGTCGATACAGCTCGTCCTCTTCGGTCGGCGGCAACGTTGCTGTCAACAGCACCATCTGCGTCTCGGCTGCTGCCAGCCTGCCGAGCTGTTGCATCTGCTTGCGGAATGTGTATCGACGGTTCAACACAATGTGACACTCGTCGATCACGATACGGTCCAGCTGCCGCGTTGCTCGCAGCCGGTTCAAAAACGTCGCGAACGCTTCTCCCACTGACGACTCGGGCGTTACGAACACGATGGCTGCTGCGTCGGGCGGGCAGCGACTCTCCCACTCGGCACACGATATCCCCAGCTCTTTGCACCGCCGCATCATGTCACCACGCAGCGAAACCAACGGCACGACGACGACCGTCGTTCCGCCTTGCTCTGCCCACGCCGGCAACATAAACAACATGCTCTTGCCTGCGCCAGTCGGCATCACGGCCACCACGGGGCTCTCGCCGACAACGATCGCCTCGATGGCCTCCTTCTGCACGCCTCTGAATTTTGCTTTCTTGCCCTTCATTCGCTTGAGTTGCGCTACCGGGTCCATCTTCCTCAACCGCTCCAGCCGCTCTATCCTCGCCTCGTCGGCCTCGCTCTCGAACGGCGCCTTCTTCCGCTGCTTGACGTCTGCCACTGCGTCTACGGCGGACTGAAAACCCAAAAACCGGTGCCAATCGGTGCTCGAGCTGCGGAACAGCTGCCGCCTGTCTGCGGTGACGCCTGCCATCTCCATGATCCCGCGCGCGTATACCATGCCGGCTACGTGCGCGCTGTGGCCGGCCTGCTCGTCCTGGATGGTGGCGAGCATGTTCTCCTCATCCCACTCCTCGTTCTCCTCTCCCTCCTCTGCTCGAAACGCCGACGACGGCCGCAAAAACCTCCGGCTGATGCCGATGGCAATCTCACGGTATGCTGCGATCGTCAACTCTTGCTTCAAACCTACTCTGCTTTCACGCTTCAGTATTTCGCGAAATCGGTCGCTTGTCCACTTCCGTCCGCTGGGGTCCGCTGGCCACATGTGCGATGATATCGCCTCTTTCTCCCACACCATCGCCTCCAACCGCTGCTGGAACGGCAGTACCAACCACATGTAATACACCACCAGCTCGCCCACCTCGCGCGGCAAGTACCGGTGGATGATCTTGACATCGCCGCTCACAGCATACCCCTTGTGGTACCGCGTGACGAACGCAACCATGCCGTCTTCGATGAAAATGTTTCGGTGGCCCCCCTTGATGGTGTTGCTGTGTCGAACGCTGCCCAACTCTGGCCATCTCGCGGGCTGTCCCTCTACCATGTGCGCTAATGCGGCCAACTTCTCTCGAAACGCAATCACTCGATCCATGTACTGCTCCACCGCTTTCTAGTTGATGCCTGAACGGGTTCCTGGCTTGATGAACCTTTCCCTAACGCTGGCGTCCTGGCCTACGCGCTCAAACAGCCACTTCTCCCCATCTACAGGCATGCGCGTGCGGTGGTCCTTCAAAAAGTTCCACCCTAGCCGCTCATCAGTCGGGTTGTCGCGCAGCTGCTCCCATGGAATCTGGGGCACTTGACCTGCTGTCTGCTCGCCGCAAAACAGCAGCTCCTCCACCAGTATTCGCTTGGCCTCAGCCTGCATACCGTGCACCATGCCGCGGAACTGGGCCATAGTGAAGTGCAAGTTCTTGTACAGCAGCTCATCCTTCCCCATCCACTCGACGTGGCCGCGCGACGTGGTGTTGTAGTGCACCTTCAGCCCGTACGTGCGCAAGTCGAGCATCCATTGCATCGGGCTGTGGCTCCCTCGCACCATGAATCTGTCCATCATCTGCTGCACGAACTCCAAGCAGCCTTTTGGTTGACGCTGACTGGGGGAACTGCTGCCGCTATCGCTCCCCCCGTACGCGCTGTTGTCGTCGAACGCCTGCTCTTCAAACGGCTCGGACAGCTCCAGTGCGTGCTGCACGACCATGAAACGGCTGATTTTGATCACGGACGACAAGATTGGCGGGTACAGCTCAGGGCCCTTCCAGCCGTCCTCTTTGACGCCGAGCACAGCCAACGCGCACACCAACGCGCAGTCGTACTCCTTGCGGCGGATGGTCTGTTGGAGCAGCGCGATGCAAAAGTCCAAGCACGCTTTTTCGATCAGTCTCAGCTTCGCGTGCTCAGGCTCATTTTCGCATTTGGACGTGTTCTGCTCGTCGTCAAGCTCATTGATCATCATCTCGTCCTCCTCTTCCTCCCTGTCCTCGTCCTGGTCCCCGTCCGCTATCTCCATATCTGCCCCGCCTACGTCTCTCTCTGCCTGCTCCATCAATGCCTCCCACGCCTCGCGCTGCTGCTGTGTGAAGCGGTACTTGGGGCTGTTCCAACGGTGCTCCCTCTGCGTCCGTGCGAAAAACATCAGTATCTGCTTCCACGGGCGTGACCGCTCTTTGATCGACTTGTCGTCCATGTACGCCTGCAGCGGCGTGTACCTAGTCTGGTGCTTCTCCGTACGAATGGCCTCCATGCGCACGAATATGCCTGTCCGCTTGATGACCGACGTCTGGCTCACGCGGGCCAGTCCATCCATCGCGCTCCAAATCGCAGCCTCGACAGGCTCCTCATCTTTCTCTGGGTCTATGTTGGGCTCCTCGATGCTCGCCAGCAATTCAGAACGATCCAGTTTGTTCAAGTACAGCAGCCACCCAGTCCGCTCCAGCCATGGAGCCGCCTCGTCCTTCTCCCCGTCTTTGATCGTTGTCTTCGCTCGGTCCTCGACGTTGGCCCACGTCTTGGCCATCTCCTCGCCCACGCGCGCCCACGCCGCCTCGCCCTCAACAGGGACGGGTTGCAGACCGCTGTCTGGGTTGTGACACACCTCAAAGTATTGCGATCTGTGCCGACTGCCGAACAGTCGTTGGCAGTATACACGCTTGCAGCCATCTTTGAGCTGGGCCTGTAACGTCTTTGCCTGGGTCCGGCTGGGGCGTCCGCATTTCTTTCCAGCTGACCACCCATGTGTCGTACGCCAATGTTCTTTCAGCGTCTTTGGGCTGCGGAATACTAGTTGGCATGTCTCTGGTTTGAGTTGACACAGTAGCCCGTCGTCGAATACGGGCAGCTGGGGGATCGCCTGCACGCCGTTGCTGGGTATCTCCAACTCCGTGGGGTACTGTAGCAAGCCTGCCCACTGACGTACGGCTTCTCCAACCGCTTTGACGCTTTTGAGTGACTTCTTGTGCTGTTTGTGCAAGTGGCTCTCAATCTGATCTGGCCATACTGCGTATCAGCACGCTCTGCACACCGCGACCTGGTACTCAGTCAAGTGCTCAAAATACAGATTCTTAACTTCTTCTGCCGACATGTTAGTGGCTTAGTTCTTGCTTAATCTAACGCTGCAGTTGCTGTTCTTATTGCTAGGTTATGTTAAGTTTCACACCCTAGCCTCTGCGTCAGCTCATGATGTACGGACCAATCTCCGTTCGGGCCGTTACCCTGGTCCAGGGGCTTAGCACAACACAACTGCTTCTTCTTTCCCCTCCTCTTCGACGTCAACAAACAAACATGTCGCCATCTAATCTGCCGTGGATCTCCGCGCTGGAAGATGCCGCCGAGCAATTCGATGGCGGGCCTCGGAGCTTCCCCTTGGCCAGCGAGTCTAGCTTTGCCCACAGGCTCGCATACGACCCGCCGAACCTGGACTACCAAAAGCTGTTCTGGAGCAGGGCGACCGTCTCAAACTCGCAGCGTAATGCTCTACTCCGCCCGCACAGCGCAGGCTGGCTGGTTCCGGACGAGACGAGTGTCTGCAAGCCTGTCTTTGTCGCCCACTCTGTGCTGTCGGCGATATGGCTGTTGAGGGAGACGCTCGCCGAAAGCGCGTTGCCTGCTGATACGTGGGCGCGGCTGGTCTCTGCAGCGCAGGACCTTGCCGACAGCGCGAGCGACAGCTTTCAAACGGAACCCCCTTCAGCGCAGCGGCCCCGCGACTCCCCACCGCGGTCGACAAAGCGCGCTGCTGCGTCGAGTTCGGCGCTGCTGTCGAAGCGTCTCCGGCTAGCCACCGAGCCTCTCAGCCCAACGACGCCGCAGCTGTCAAGGTCAAACGAGTCTGACGGGTTGGAGGAGCCTGAGCCTGAGGAGCCTGTCCGTGAACAGATCAGCCAGGAGGAACCCGCCCAGATCACGACCATCACCAACAAAAATCGCCGTGCTGAGCGAGAGCGCGCCAAGAAGCTGGAGCTCATGCGAGCGCAGAAGAAGCAGGACCTTGGATTGGTACCGCCGCCCGAGTCGGCATCTCGTAGGGAACACGGTGCCTATGCCTCCATCTCGCGCCAGGACGAGCCGTTCATTTCATGGATTCTCAAGCAGCCGGTGGACGACGACGACAACCTGTACAGCAGCGCCACAGCGCCTTACCTGACAGCTTCTGGCATGCTCGACAAGGCCCGCTCCATTGGCAATGCTGCTTCCCAGGTCTCGGCCGCTGCCTTCCTGCGAAGCTGGCGTATGCAAGGATCGCCTTTTGCGCAGGAGCCTGGGGAAACCCGCCCGCCCGCTTCCTCCCGCAGCCGCTGGCAGCTGTCGCAGAAGAGCAGCGCCTCGACGGTGCTCCAGAGCGCGCTCGCCTCCGCCTGGAGCCTGTGCGATCGCTACGAGCAGGAGCTGGACATCATCCACATCAAGTACCGCTGGGCCATGGCTTTCCTCGGCAAGGCCTACACCGAGAAGATCGACCAGATCCGGGCGCAGGACGCGGCGAGGCTGAACAACAAGGGCAACAACCGATACGGCAAGGGCAAGGTCAGCTCCGAGGCCATGGACGCCCTGCTGCTGTCTGTCACCGCCGCTTCAGGGCCTGAGCAGCGACAGCGGTTCAAGAGGCGGCTGCACCAGGCGCTCCGCTGGTACGAAGCAGCCAAGCAGCTGGGCTGGGGCATGCTCTGCCTGATGCCGCACGACATCATCACCAACTCGTGGGTTGAAAACGATCTTCGCATTCGCTTCTGGCACATCTGGCTTGAGTTGGTTGTGAAGGTAAATCCAGTCGCTCACAAGGCTAGCGGAGCATTAGACAACTGGCTTAGCTTGGAGGGCATCTCTGGTGGCTCTATTAGTGGGAAGGCAACGCTGTCTATTGAGGCAAACTCGCTGGCACCTGTGACGCAAGTGGAGGAGATTAAAGACAGCGAGGTGGAGGACAGCGAAGGCGGCAGGGACGAGGATGACGTTGAGCCTGCGCCCGCCCGGAAGACAGCGAAAAGCCCTGCGCCCATCCGCCCGATGCGCCAACTTACTTTGCTTGAGCTGTGTAAGCCTTTTCAAGGCAAATAGCGTACTATAATTTTTTATTCTGTGCTGTGTAGTGAGTGTGTTTACTTCTTGTGTTGGTGTTTGCAGAGTTGTTCTGTTGTAGTGATGCAGCGTGGCCCTAGTCCTCCGCGCACTAGCCTAACCCTAACTAACCCTAACTACAAGCACTAACCCCAACACCACTAACCAAGTGGACAATAATGCTGGGGGTTGCATAGATAACAAAGTTAAGTGCTGTGAGAGCGTTGTCCACGTTTCAGCTTAGACAGACTTGAAAATGGAATTCTAGTGTACAACTGAATAGTATTCCAGCGTACGTTGTGACTGAAAATACGCTAGTGTCCTGTAGCCGTTGTCACTAACAAAACCAAAGCTGTAACTCCAGTGAAGGTACACTGCAACTACCCATTTGGGATAGGGCTCTTGCCAGACACGATGGCGTCGACGGCCTCTTTCTGCACCCCTCAAAACTCAGCCACCTTGCCTATTATCTACTGCAACCGCGCGGTTGTGTCTATCTTCCTTAATTAGCCCTATTAATTAATCCTTGCGTTGTCTGCTTTGCTCTTAAACAGCGCCCTCTTTTGCTTTTTACACTCTCTACTATCCTGCACGTCTGCTTAAAACCCTAAAAACTAATGCTAATCTGTGCTTGACATGCGGAACTGTTGTCTTCTATTGGCGACAGCCCCTGCCTGCTCTATGATGCCTCGCGCGTATATCATCCCTGCAACATGCGCTGTGTGTCCGGCTTGCTCGTCCGCAGCTAACGCTGCCATGTTCTCCTCATTCCATTCCTCGTTGTCGTCCCCCTCCTCTGTCCTGAACGCCGTGGATCCGTGCAAAAAACGCCGGCTGATGCCAATGGCAATCTCACGGTATGCGGCAATCGTCAACGCCTGCCCCAGCCCTATCCTGCTCTCGCGCTTCAACGCTTTGCGAAACCGGTCGCTTGTCCACTTCCGTCCGCTGGGATCAGCTGGCCACATGTGCGATAATATCACCTCCTTCTCCCACACCATTGCTTCTAACTGCTGCTGGAACAGCAACACTAACCACATGTAATACACCACCAGCTCGCCCGCCTCGCGCGGCAAATACTGGTGGATAATCTTAATGTTGCTGCTAATGTTGTACCCTTTGTAGTACTGCGTTGCTGTGTACACTATGCTGTCTTTAATGCCTATGTTGCGAAGTCCCCCCTTTGCGGTGTTGCTGTGTTAAATACTAGCTAATTCTAGCTATCTTGCTAGCTGTCCTTCTATAATATGCACTAACACTGCTATCTTCTTGCAGAACTCAACAACGTGATCTATGTACTGCTCTACCTCCTGTCTGTTAATGCCTAAGCAGGTTCCCTGTTTCGTGAATCTGTCCTAGATACTGGCGTTCTGTCCTACTTGCTAGAACAACTACCCCTCTCTATTAATAGGCATGCAGGTGCGCTAGTCCTTTAAAAAATTCTACCTAGGCTGCTTATTAGTTAGGTTATCGCGCAAACAGTCCTATAGCATGCTAGGGATAGGTTTAGCAACCTTGCTATTGCTAAACAATAACTTATCTATTAATACTTACTAACTCTCTATTACTAACCTATGCACTATGCTATAGAACTGTGCTATGCTGAACTGCAATCCCTTGTACAACAACTTGTCCTAGCCAACACACTTAATGTGGCTGCATGACGTGGTGTTGTAATAGATCTTTAAACTATACGTCCACAAATCTAACATCTACTGCATCAGGCTGTGGCTGCCGCGCACTATAAACTAGTCTATCATCTCCTGCACGAACTGTAAACATCCTTTGCGCTAGTGCTGGGGTAGGTTGCTGCTGTTGTTGTGCTTGTACGCGCTGTTGCTGTTGAACTTGTCCTTGTTAAACAGGCCTGACAGCTCTAACGCCTGCTGCACAACTATAAACTGCACTACCTTAATAACAGCTAATAAAACAGGCGGATACTGCTTAGCGCCCTTCTAACTATCCTCCTTGACGCCTAACACAGCTAACGCGCACACTAACGCGCTGTTGTACTCCCTGCGGGTGATCTTCTAGCTTATTAACGCGAAGCAAAACTCTAAACACACCCGCTAGATGCGCGACAACCTCTCTGGCTTGCTGATGGCGTTAGTGGTGGGCTTGGCTTTGTCTGTCTCTATCTTGTTAATAGCTTTGTTAACGTCTGCTATAGTCTCGTCTTTGTTATCTTGGTCTTCTACCTCTTCCTCTTCTTCTTCTTCTTCTTCTTCTCCTTCAACGCTTCTCTCCGCCGCCTTGACCAACGCCTCCCATGCCTCTTGCTGCTGGCTGGTGAAACGATACGCTGGACTCTTCCACACGTGCTCTTGTTGCGTTTGTGTAAAAAATATCAATATCTGCTGCCACAGCCGCATGTGGTCGCTAATCAACTTCTCGTCTATGTACAGCTGCAACAGCTAGAATCGCGTCTAGTGCTTCTCTGTCTAGATTGCCTCCAGCCGCACAAACACACTAATCTGGTGGATGACGGACGCTTGACTGAACCGCGCCAATTCCTCCATCGCCGCCCACATCGCCGCCTCCACGGGCTCGGCCTGCTGCTCCTGCCTGGGGTCGGGCTCTGCCATGGGTTCCGCGATGCACGCCATCAGCTCGGGTCGCTCCATGCCCACCAAATACGGCAACCACTGCGTCCGCTCCAACCACAGGTTCACCTCGTCTCTCTCACCCTCCTGGATGGTGTTTTGCGTCCGCGTCTCGACGTTGGCCCACGCCTTGGCCATCTGCTCGCCCACCTGCGCCCACGCTGCGTCGCCGTCAATGGGCACCGCCTCTGGGCTGTCGTTGCCGGGCTGGTGGACCTTGAAGTACTGTGAGCCCTAGCCCTGGACCAACAGCTGCTGGCAATGCACTGTCTCGCAATACTTGCAGATACGCTCTTGTATCTTCTCCTGCTGCTCCTGCTCTGGGCGTCCACCTTTCCCTGCTAGCGACTACTTGTAGGCAACTTACTAATGCTTCTTCATCACGCTTACGCTCTAGAATATCTAGTGGCAATAGTTAGGCACTAATTAACACATTAATCTATCCTTGTACACAGGCAACTGCTAGATAGGCTTAATAACCTAGCTCAGCACTTCTAACTCACTAGCATACTAGATTAAACTAGCCCAGTTGCTAACATCTTCTGCTATTTCTTTAGCTTGCTTTTGCTTAGCAGGGTGGGCGCGCTGCACATGGTTCTTGATCTAGCTGGGCAAAACGCCATGTCTGCACTCTTTACACACTGCCAACGTGTACTCCACTAAATGCTTAAAATACTCGCCTGTGATGCTACTCTCTGTCATAGTAGCTGTTTAATAATTAATTATAGGCTTTAAATAACTATCTAGACACTGCTGCATTTAACTACAGACTGCATGCTATCTATAGCGCTGTTAACGCGTCTTTCTACCTGTATATTTAACGCAGCTACGCGTGTAGGTGATGTTAGTAATTGCTGGTTGTGATCTTTGAACGCCTCTAAACCTAGTTGCGTGGGCTGTTGCAGCCTTATAAACCTTACCCTAACCTTAAACACAATACCCTAACAATATTAACTACACAAGCTATAGGTCTAAAAATTACTATTAATGTGTAATGTAACCTGCTAATTAACATACTTAAGTTTTAGAAAGATTAGCCTACAGGAACCTATTAAAACTAGCTCTTAAGTATAACGCAACTAGGCCTATATGCTTAAAAATACGCTAGCGCTGGGATATCTTGTCCCTAACTAAAACAAACCCCTAACGCAACTCAGGGCTGAGTTGACTTGCCGCCATGGGATAGCGTTATCCGATGCTCTCTTCCCTAGCACGGTCTCCCTACCCTTGTGTGGGGGGAAGCTGAGGAAGGCGTGCCATGCGTGGCTCAGCGTACGGAAAACGTCGGTAGAGCGAATGCTCAGCCCTGGCACCAGGTCTGCCTGCACGGCGTACGCCACGTTGCCAACAGCAGTAGAGCGGCCATTCTGCAGCTCCAGCGGATCCTCTCCATCCTCATCTCTGCTGTGGTCCATCATGTCCGGGTTGTCGTACGCACCGCCCCCGCTGCTGCTGCCCAGCTGCTTATTGTACCCAGCGGCAAAGCGTTCCCCCACCACCTCGCGGCCGATGCCCACTGCCGTATGGCGGTACTCCTGCGTGGTCAGCCGCGTGCCCAGCCTGGCTGCTGTTTCCAGCGTCATCGTACGGGTCAGTCGATCGGTCTCCCACGGCCCGCTGCTGCCTGCCCAGACGTAGTCCTGGGAGGAGGCTGGGCCCAGCTTGTCCA
>NW_022984814.1:11854-16877 GCF_010094145.1 Didymella exigua CBS 183.55
GAGGGCTAGCTAGCCAATCAGGGTTGCAGGGTTCGATCGCGCGCAGATGGCCCCGCGCAGATGGCCCTGGGCCTGGCGGGTTCTCGTGAGGCGAGGGCTAGCTAGCCAATCAGGTGGCAGGGTTCGCGCACAGATGCCCCCTCCGGGGCCATACGCGCAGCGGTTCATACGGAGAGTCCCCTGTCCCCTGTCCCCTGTCCCAGCCTGAACCTGACTCAGCTGCACCGCTTCTATGAATCGTGAGCAGAAAATCCTTTTATTTGCTACTACTGCATCTACTCAGCTAACAACTGCGTAATCCAACAAAATTCCTTAACTAAATTGTTGCTCTCCATGTTATCCAACAGCTGCTTCTTCCCTAAATATTTAATTAACATCCTATCCAGTCCTGCGTTGTCCACCCCAAGCTCTGCTAATCAGGCCTGCTATTAGGCGTTTGCCTCTGTGTAACTAAATACTATGCCTATTAATCCTGCGCTTAATACCCTAGTGTACTAACAAGTTCTGTCCTCTACTTGTTAATATTGCCCCTCCCTGTTTAGTTCCTAGCTATTGCAAATCTCCTGTGGCATGCCACTGCACAGGAAACAGCCTAAAAATATATAGAACTAAACTTAATTATTAATCCTCTGTACTATCTCCTTTGCTGTTTTACTTTCTGCCCTCTAACACTGCTGTATGTTGTGTCTACTCTGCGCGTCGCCTGCTCCCTCGCATATCTCACATTAATTCGCCCACCACGCCAACTGCCTGCGCACCCACTCCATATTGGCAAACTCTTGCTGTTAATGCTCCGTCAACGTCTGCCACAGCCCCTGACGCGCCTGCTCCTGCTGTTAATATACCCGCTGCATCTCTTCTCGTTCAGCTTTGACGACGTCCATCTCTTCTCCATTGTTGTTCTCTGTCCTGCTCCCTTCCTCTGTTTCTTCCTCTACCACCTCTTCCAACTGCCTGTCTATCCCTCAGCACACGTCGCACATCTCCTTGTTGTCCTCCTCTCTACACCCTGCTTGATCCTTCCTCCCATCCAAATACCTGTCCAACACTTCCCTCCTGCAGCCAACCGCCCTGCTCTTGCCACCTTCCACATACTCCCTCACCATCTACTGCTCAGCTTCTGTCCTGTTGTTGTTGGTGCGTTGTTTCCTATCCTAAACTATTAAAACCGCCTCGCTTTGCAACCTATCCTAGCCTGCCCTGCTGCTCTCTTGTGCGTAATCTAATATAGTGAACAGCTAATTAATGTGAATGATGCACTGTACATCTAGTATGTCCACGCCTATGCCCAACGCGCTCGTTGCTACGATCACGCGCTGCTTGCCTGCCATAAAGTCTGCCAACATGGTCGGCTTGCCCACGGCATCCGCGTGATACGCGTGACAATCTAATTGCTCTGCCAACGCCTTCACCTTTAGCTTTAAGTTGCTGTACACAATAAGCTTATCTGTCCTATACTTCTGTATCTTCTGCTACACTGTCTTAACAACTATTAACTTAATATCCTTCTTCTTTACAGACTAGCTAATCTTAATAGTCTAATACGCCATGTTTGTCCTAGTGGTTAGTTGTCTAAACATCTTAACCTGCTTCTGCTTATAATGCATTTATTAATATAGCTTGTCCTCTTCTGTTAGCAGCAACGTTGCTGTTAACAGCACCATCTGCGTCTTAGCTGCTGCCAGCCTGCTGAGCTGTTGTATCTGCTTGCAGAATGTGTATCAACAGTTCAACACAATGTGACACTTGTCAATCACAATACAGTCTAGCTGCCGCGTTGCTTGCAGCCAGTTCAAAAACGTCGCAAACACTTCTCCCACCACTAATTTGGGCGTTACGAACACGATGGCTGCTGTGTTAGGCAGGCAGTGACTTGCCTATTTGGCACACAATATCCCCAGCTCCTTGCACTGTTGCATCATGTCACCACGCAGCGAAATCAACGGCACGACGACCACCGTCGTCCCGCCTTGCTCTGCCCACGCCAGCAACATGAACAACATGCTCTTGCCTGCGCTGGTTAGCATCACAGCCACAACAGGGCTCTTGCCGGCAACGATTGCCTCGATGGCCTCCTTCTGCACGCCTCTGAACTTAGCTTTCTTGCCCTTCATTCGCTTGATTTGCGCTGCCAGGTCCACCTTCCTCAGCCGCTCCAGCCTCTCTATCCTTGCCTCGTCGGCCTCGCTCTCAAATAGCGCCTTCTTCTGCTTCTTTACGTCTGCCAATGCGTCTACAGCAGACTAAAAACCCAAAAATTAGTGCTAATCTGTGCTTAAGTTGCAGAACAGCTGCCTTCTGTTAGCTGTAACACCTGCTATCTCTATAATGCTGTGTGTGTACACCATACCTGCTACGTGCGACGTGTGTCTAGACTGCTTGTCTTGAATAATAGCTACTATGTTCTCCTCCTTCCACTCCTTATTTTCCTTGCCTTCCTTGGCGGCGAACGCTGTTGAGCCGCGCCAAAATCGCCAGCTAATGCTAATGGCAATCTCACAGTACGCTGCAATTGTTAACTCTTGTTTAAGCCTAATTTAACTCTTGCGCTTCAACATCTCCTGCACACGCTCTAAAGTCTATTTGCGTCTGTTCAGGTTAGTAGGCTACAAGTAGGATAAAATTGCCTCCTTCTCCTACACCATCGCCTCCAATTGCTGCTAGAACAGCAGCACCAACTATACATACCACACCAGCAGCTCACCCACCTTGCGCGGCAAGTACTAATGGATAATCTTGACATTGCTGCTAACAGCGTACCCCTTGTGGTATTGTGTAACAAACACAACTATGCTGTCCTTAATAAATATGTTGTAGTGCCTGCCCTTAATTGTGTTGCTGTGTTAGACGCTCAATATCTCAGTTGCCTGTGTGGGTTGTCCTGCTGTCATGTGCATAAGCGCGAGCAGCTTCTCCCTGAACGCAACCACACAGTCTATATACTGCTCTACTTTATTCCTGTTAATCCTAGAACAGGTAGCTAGCTTAATAAACCACTCCTATATTGTAGCGTCTTGCCCTACTTGTTCAAACAACCACCTCTCTCTATCTACAGGCATATAGGTGCGCTAGTCTTTTAAAAAGTTCTACCTAGGTTAATTATTAGTTAGGTTGTTGCGTAGCTGCTCCTACAGAATCTAGAGGACTTAATCTACTGTCTGCCTATTACAAAACAGCAGCTCCTTAACTAGCATCCGCTTGCTCTCTGCTTGCATCCCGTGCACTATGCTGCGGAACTGGGCTATGGTGAAGTGCACGTTCTTGTACAGCAGCTTGTCCCTACCCATCCACTTAACGTTCCCTCGCGCAGTGGTGTTGAAATGCACCTTTAGTGTTGCGGTATCAAGAGCAAATGTATATGATGAGTGTATTGTGTTCTGTTCTGTGTTGTTCTTGTTGTATCTGTCTATGTTCTCCAAGGCTCGCTGCGGGGTTTGTTTTGATGACGTCTTTGTAACGCAGCCAAGGTAAGAGGTGCTTAACAACATGAGGAAGTAACACTAGACTACTGCCAACAACACGTGATCTGCTTCTCCTCTTAACTGTTACACACCCCCTTATCCTGTAGTTACTTTGCAATAGAAGGATGAACCCCTTAGCTATTGTTCTCTATCTTACAAACCTTTAAGCAAATGTCTATAAGCTGTAGTTACTGTATGAATTTAATGTGCTTCTGACAAGGAAGAATCTTTGTTATGCTGTTAGCAGGTATCTAGCTTGTAGGCCTCTAGTGGATGTAGAGTTAATTCTGCTCAACCTCCTAGCAGATCTAGTTCTAATAAATATTAACGTGTTTAAGCTTAGTACTAAGCTTGTCCTGCTCCTTTGTAACTATGTCTACAGTCTGTTAGTTGTTGCACTAAATAATAGGCGTCTAGTTAAGCTTTAAAGACAGTCCTTTAAACAAGCGGCACCACTCCTCTATCTCTGATCTAGCAAGTGAGAGAGCAAGCAGCTCTGCTTCTGTTGTTAATTTCGTGACAGTGCGTTGAAGTGTTAACTTCTAGTTAACAGTTATGCTAAACAGCTAAAATACGTATCCTTGAGAGCTTCGGCGCGTCTTAACGTCGTCAGCAAAGGAGGCATCAGATGCTCCAAAGAAGATAGGATCGCGATAGTCCTGTGGCGAAGTGAGGTGCTCTTGTATCTCTGCCTCGTCAGTGGCTTGAGCCTGCAGGGCTCGATACTTTGTCTCCAGAATGTGACGCCACACCCTTCGAATAGATTCGACGTGTGCTTGGCCAGGGTTAGTCAAATGTGAAGCGTGGATAACGTGAGCGCAAGCTAGATTAGGTTGGGTATACTGCGTGAGGTAGGCAAGGTAGCCTACAAGCTCTTAATAGGTCTTCTTCTAAGCTTTGTTTAGTTCCTTAAGAGATTGTTCTAGGTAATTTACTAGCATAGGCACCTCTAAAGGGCAGCTAGTAGAGATAATGTTATACTTAGCAGTAACCTTATTAATGTAAGCATCCTAAACTAAGTAAATTGTGCGTGTGCTAAGATCTTAAACAACATGTATGCCTAGGAACTACTTAAGTTCTCTAAGGTATTTTAGTCTATAATACTTATTAAGCTTCTTCTTAAACTCTTAGTATAGATGTTAGTTTAATAGGTAGAAAGCTATAACAATATTGTTAACGTAGACAAACATAATTAACTAGCTGTTAACGTAGACGCATAGAAACCCTAGTATAGGCGTTATGCCTAGAGACTTTAGCGTCTCTCTCAGGTCCTTGTAGGCTGGCGGATGGGTAGGGTAGGGTAGGGTATAGGTATAGTCACGTGATTTATGGGTAGGAACTAGGTAGGGTACATGAGGTACCCTACCCAAACGGTTTGGGTAGGGTAGCACGTGACTGGGTAGAGGTATAGGTAGGGTAGCACGTGACTAGGTATAGGTATAGGTAGGGTAGCTAGGTAGGGTCTAGGAATGGGTAGTTATTAGCAAAATCTAGGTTACTACTCTAGACTTTGTACTATTGTATACTTTAGAGCATAAGTATGTGATAATAGACTGTGATAA
>NW_022984814.1:16977-23765 GCF_010094145.1 Didymella exigua CBS 183.55
AGGTTAGTAATATACCCAAACCAAACCTATACCTAGCACGTGCTACCCTACCTATACCTATACCCAGTCACGTGCTACCCTACCCTACCTATGGTCCGTGCAACCCTACCCTACCTATACCTATGGTCCGTGCGACCCTACCCTACCTATACCTACGTCCGTGCGACCTATACCCTACCTATACCCTACCCTAGGTACATGGTACCCATCCGCCAGTCTAGGTCCTTGTACTATAGCAGTAGTGATTCCTTCAGTCCGTACAGGGCTCTTAGTACCTGTAGAAGCTCTCTATCTCTCTTGAACCTATTAGGTGTCTGAGCGTAGAGCTTTTGATTAAGTGTAGCGTTAAGAAACGCGTTTAGTACGTTGTACTGAAGTAGCTCTAATCCAAATTGATTGGCTATTGCGATAAGTGCTCGAAATGTTCGAGCAGCTAGTGTAGCAGCGTAGGTATCTCTGTATAGCTGTTGTAGGTCGCCACAGACAACAAGTCGTGCCTTAAATTAATAGAGGTAACTGTCCTCATCGAACTTGTATGTAAATACCTACATTAGGGGTAGCACCTCTGCATTAGCAGTCTCTGCTGTTTGTGTCATCTTAGCAAAGCAGCCTTTGCCCTAGATCTCGCAGTACTCTTTCTGCGCAGCCTGTTAAAACTGCTCTCTAAATAGATAAGATTTAAGCTCTAAATATAATTGTGGAGCTCTTGGCACTTGCAAATAATATATTTTTGTGGTTAGCTTAACCTTTAAGGCAGTTAAGAAAGCCTTAAGGTAGTTGTTGACTAATACTCTGTATAAGACAGCGTGAGAGTGCCATTGCTCTGGTGCCTAGAGATCAGCATTTCGTCTTGTACGCTGTGGGCCTTTAATGACGTTGTCTGTGCTAAGATTAAGGTTTTAACGTCTTAGAGCGTTGTTCTTATGTTAATTAGGTATATAGCCTTTAAGCTAGGTTGCAGAAAGGTCTTTATTTTGTAATTTGTGTAGTTGCTGTTTGTAAGCTAATTGCTTATCTAGAGTGCGTTGCTCTTGTTCTAATTCTAAGGACAGAGAATTAGTTTGTCTGTCTTGTTAATTGTAGATTAAAGTTTCTAGAGTTAGCAATCCTCTATTGTTCTGCTCCTTATTCTGTTCTGTTACTTTACCCCCTATCTAAGGCTCTGTGAGCGCAGATGTGTGAGTAGGCTGCTGTTAACGGCGTTGTTAAGTTATTAAAAGATCTTCTATTGCTATATTATTAGGCTTAAGCTCCTTAGGAAATGCTAGAAGCTTAACAACTTCTGCAATTACTAATTTGTAAGCGTATCCTTGTAGTCCTTTATAGAACTTTGTAGGTTTAAAGACAATATCTTATGTGCGTATAACCTAGTCCTTAGTAGGAAGCTAGATCCTAAAGATGTTAGTTAAGTTATAGCTAATAAGGTGGCCTATAAGCGCTCTTAATTTAAGCTTGTCTGCGTGTTTAAGCGATTAATTAAGGACATACGCCTAACAGCCTATTAGTTGCATGTGTTAAACCTTTAGCTTTGTTTTCTAAACTATTTTGTATAGCGTTTTCTATTTTAGTGCTTCTGTTGGCGTACAATTCAGCACATATGCTGCTGTTTGAATCAGCTCGTGAGACAGTGACTTTAGCAGTCCTGCCTGAATCCTCATGGCTCTAGCTTGGATGACAAGCAGCGATCCTGCTCGCTCTGCCAGTCTGTTCTGTTCTTCTGTGTACTCTGCTCGTGGCTTATATTGAATACCAAGGTCTTTGCAGAGTTCCTGTAGGAAGTTTAGTAATGTGCTATATCTATAGTTATTGTCTATCTTAACAGCTGTTACGTTGCAGTTAAACACTTACTATATACTGTGTACGTCTTAAACTAACTATTAACTTAGGAATAGTTTTAATTACTGTAGGAAGGTTAACACTTTGTGCTATTTTAAGTATTAATTAACAGAGTATCTAGCCTATTAATTGCTATTTAAGTAGGCTTCTCCTTAAGGTATTAATTAGATAATATTAATAGAGATTTAATAGAAGGGCCTCTAAGCTTAGTCTTCCTGTTATCTTTAAGATATCTGCTTTGTTAACTTTAACTCTATACAGACAGTATAGAATTTGTTATTATTGCCTTCTACAACAATTCTATTAACGTTTAAGGTAAGCTTTTTAATTGCTTTCTTACTAGGATAACCCTATATCTAATAGGCTGTCCTAGCATTAACTATTTAATCAAGGCGTAGAGCCTTTAAAGGTTAGTAGGTTGTGCTAAAAGACAACAGCAAAGTCTAGCTTAGACAACGTGAGGCATTAGCGTCCACTAGCCAGTGCCCTCCATCGTGCTCCAAGTAGGCAAGAACTGATCCTAGATTGCCCTTGTACAGGAGATCACGTCCTAAATTAAAGTGTATATTAAGCTTCCTGCAGCGCGCTAAGCCAATCAGGCTTGTGACAAAGCCTTAGACGTAAGCAACATGAGTGAGCTTTAGTGGTCGTACACCTGTTGGTGTATTTGCCATAAGCTCTATGCTTCCCTAGGCTGTTATCTAAACACGTCCTGTTCTAGCTCCAACAAAGTTAGTAGCAGCTGCGTTGTACTCTCTTGTCTATCCCTTCTAGTTCTTAGTGTTAATTACATGAGTGTTAGAGCTAGGGTCAAGGATCTATTAGTTGCTAAGCTTGCTAATATCCTCTTCTATGCTTACTACTGTGTAGAGGTTGTCTTTCTTTTTTATATTATTACAAGCTTTTGTGTTAACTTGCTTGTTATTCTAAGCATGTAGCTCTTGCTTGTAATTTATATATTGTACAGTGTTAGCTGTATGTCTAGTAGGACGGTTGCCGTTGTCTATAGCAATACTCCCTCTATTCTCTTGCTGTTTTGCGCGCCACTTATTGAGCGCCTTGTTAAGCTTGTCTCTTAAGTCGTTGTTAGTGGCTAGGGCGGCATCAAGCTTCTTTTAGCCAATTGCGTTGGCAAAGGCCTTAGGTCTTTGTGGATGCTCTGTGTTGATTAACTAGCAGTTAACCTAGTAGTGCTGTAGGCTATATGGGCATTGGGGCTTGTGTTGCAGCTTAATCCTGTAACTATCCTTGTTCTGCTGCTGAGGCTTTGCAACATTGAGCTCTGCTGCCATTAAGCTGAGTCCTGTTGACAGTGGTCGCACACGCTTAAGGTAAGTGGTGAATTTGCTGACGTAGTCCTCCACAGATGGAATAGCTGTGCCAGCGTCCTCAAGATCGATCAGAGCTCGCAGGCCTGATGTGCCGTATTCTGGATCAATTGTTCTGCATGCAACAAGGAAGTCCTCCTGTGCTCTTGATCCTGTTGTCTCAGGAATCTCTGCAGATATACACATGTTGGTGACCTCTACCTAGGAGCGAAGCCACTCCTCAATCTTCCTGCCGCGTGGCGGCGTCTGGAGAGATTTGTATCGTGCGATTAGATCGCGTTGTTGTAATGCGTCAGATGGTGCAAGATGCTTCTTGAGCGTCGTTAACCGCTTGTATGGCGTGTCCTTGCTCTTAATTAAGTAAAGGTGCTTTGCAGCAATTGTCTTGCTGATCTTAGAGTTGAACTTAGCAAGAGCCTTCTTCTAACGCCTGAACTTAATGTCCTTGCGCTCCTATCGCTTGTACTCCTATTAGTACAGCTTCTGCTGCGCGGCAGTAAGATAAGCAAGTGACGTAGCATTGTTGTTGTGATCTGTCAATTGAGGTTCAATTGGTGCCATTAACGTAGGCAAGACTGCTGCCTTCGTGGCAGGGTCAACGTACTGCCAGAGCTCGTTCTTCTGCGCAGTATCTTTTTGTATGAACAGCCACTTGTGCCAGTCGTTAGCTCGATCGAGGACAACTGTCACTTGGGTGACTGCAGGGTCTGACCTAGTAGTTATTGTAAGTTGCTCTGCACAGTATAATCAATTGTGATCTTAATTGTGGGTGCTAATTAGTAGGTCGGCGGCTCTGTACAGTATAATTAATTGTTAATCTTGATTGTAGGTGCCAATTAGTTATTGTAAGTGAGCGAGCTAACTAGTCGCAATCTAGGCTCATAACTGTTGCGGTATCAAGAGCAAATGTATATGATGAGTGTATTGTGTTCTGTTCTGTGTTGTTCTTGTTGTATCTGTCTATGTTCTCCAAGGCTCGCTGCGGGGTTTGTTTTGATGACGTCTTTGTAACGCAGCCAAGGTAAGAGGTGCTCAACAACATGAGGAAGTAACACCAGACCACCGCCAACAACACGTGATCCGCTTCTCCTCTCAACCGTTACATTTAGCCCGTACGTACGCAAGTCGAGCATCCACTGCATTGGGCTGTGGCTGCCTTGTACCATGAACCTGTCCATCATCTGCTGCATAAACTCCAAGCAGCCTTTTTGTCAACGCAGCCTGGGGTTACTGCTGCCGCTGTTGCTCCCCCTGTACGCGCTGTTGTCGTCGAACACCTCCTCTTCAAACAGCTCAGACAGCTCAAGTGCGTGTTGTACAACCATGAAACAGCTGATTTTGATCACCAACAACAATATTGGCAGGTACAGCTCGGCGTCCTTCCAGCTGTCCTCTTTGACGCTGAGCACAGCCAACGCACACACTAACGCGCAGTCGTACTCCTTGCGGCGGATGCGCTAGTCAAGCAGCGCAATGCAAAACATTAAGCACGCTTTCTCAATCAGCGTTAGCTTTGCGTGCTTAGGCTTGTTCTTAAGCTTGTTCTTAGGCTTGTTGTTGCACTTAGACAGGTCCTGCTTGTTGTTAAGTTCATCAATTATTATCTTGTCCTCCTCCTCCTCTTCCTCCTTGTCCCCGTCCTGGTCCTCGTCCGCTACCTCCATCTCTGCCCCACCAACATCTCTCTCTGCCTGCTCAACCAACGCCTCCCACGCCTTACGCTGCTGCTGTGTAAAGCAGTACTTAGGGCTCTTCTAATAGTGCTCCCTCTGCGTCTGTGCAAAAAACATCAGTATCTGCTTCCACAGGCGTGATTGCTCTTTGATTGACTTGTCGTCCATGTACGCCTGCAGCAGCGTGTACCTAGTCTAATGCTTCTCTGTACAAATGGCCTCCATGCGCACAAATATGCTTGTCCACTTAATGACAGACATCTGGCTCACGCAGGCCAGTCCATCTATCGCGCTCTAAATTGCAGCCTCCACAGGCTCCTTATCTTTCTCTAGGTCTATGTTGGGCTCCTTAATGCTTGCCAGCAACTCAGGACAATCCAGTTTGTTCAAGTACAGCAGCTACCTAGTCCACTCTAGCCATAGGGCCGCTTTGTCCTTCTCCCTGTCTTCGATTGTTGTCTTTGCTCAGTCCTCAACGTTGGCCCACGTCTTGGCCATCTCCTCGCCTACGCGCGCCCACGCTGCCTCGCCCTCTGTAGGGACAGGTTGCGGACTGCTGTCTAGGTTGTGACGCACCTTAAAGTACTGTGATCTGTGCCAGCTGCCGAAAAGTTGCTGGCAGTGTACGCGCTTGCAGCTGTCTTCTATCTAGGCTTGCAACGCCCCTGCCTAAGTTTGGCTAGGGTGTCCTTGCCTTTTTCCTAATAACTAGCCATTGTGGTCTTTGCGCTAGTGCTTTTTGATTAAGTTAATAGTTCTTGCAATGTGCCAGCATTTTTTAGGCTTAAGTTGGCACAGCAAGCCGTCGTCGTATACTGGCAGCTGGGGGATGGGCTGCACGTTGTTGTCTAGTACCGTCCACTTGCTAGGGTACTGTAGCAAGCCCACCTACTGACAGATAGCACCCCCTGCAGCTCTAATGTTTTTTGGCGGTCTCTTGTGTTGCTTCTGCAAGTGGCTCTTAATCTAGTCCAGCTATACTGCGTACTAGCACTCCATGCACACTGCTACCTAGTACTCAGCCAAGTGCTCAAAGTACTAATGCTTAACAGTGGCTTCTAACATGTTAGCAGTCCTCTGCAAGCCTCTATGTGTGTTTTTCTTCCTTAAGGCAATAGCTCTTATCTCTAAACTATGTTAAGTTTCGCACCCTAGCTTGTGCGCCTGCTTATGTTGTATAGGCTAATCTCTGTTTAGTCTATTACCCTAGTCAGGGGCTAAACCTAATAAACATCCTTCTTCTTCTGCTATATCTCCCACATCAACAAATAAACAGTTATGTTGCTATCTAATCTACTCTAGATCTCCGCGTTGGAAGATGCCGCCAAGCAATTCAATGGCAGGCCCTGGAGCTTCCCGCTAGCCAGCGAGTTGAGCTTTGCCCACAGGCTCGCATACAACCTGCTGAACCTGGACTACCAAAAGCTGTTTTGGAGCAAGGCGACTGTCTTGGACTCGCAGCGTGATGCTCTATTCCGCCCACACAGCGCAGGCTGGCTGATTCTAAACAAGACAAGTGTCTGCAAGCCTGTCTTGGTTGCCCACTCTGTCCTGTCGGCGATCTGGCTGCTGAAGGAGACGCTCGCCGAGGACGCGCTGCCTGCCGATGCTTGGGCCCAGCTGGTCTTTGCAGCGCAGGATCTTGCCAGCAGCCCAAGCGACGACTTCCAGCAGGAACCCCCTTCAGCGCAGCGGCCCTGCGATTCCCCACCACCGTCGACAAAGCGTGCTGCTGCGTCCAGCTCAGCGCGGCCGTTCAAGCGCCTCCGACAAGTCGCCCATTCCCCCAGTCCTGCGACGCCGTTGGAAGCAGGGGACGAAGCGGAGGATCCTGAGCAGCTGGAGCCGCCTAGTGAAGCCGAGGCGGCCGAGGACCCCAACGAGCCCGTCCATGGACAGCTTGGACAGGAGGAACCCGCCCAGATCACAAGCGTCTCTAATAAAAACCGCC
>NW_022984814.1:23980-32655 GCF_010094145.1 Didymella exigua CBS 183.55
GGCAACACCACCTCCCAGGCCTCTGCGGCTGCCTTCCTCCGGAGCTGGCGCACACAAGGCTCACCCTTTGCGCACGAGTCTGTGGAGAATCGCCCGCCCGCTTCCTCGCGCGGCCGCTGGTCGCTGTCGCAGAAGAGCAGCACCTCGACGGTGCCAGAGAGCGCGCTTGCCTCGGCCTGGAGCCTGTGCGATCGCTACGAGCAGGAGCTGGATGTCATCCATATCAAGTACCGCTGGGCCATGGCTTTCCTCGGCAAGGCCTACACCGAGAGGATGGACCAGATCAAGGAGCAAGACGTCGCCCGCAGCAGGGATGCTAAGAACCGAGGCGGCAGGGGCAAGGTCAGCTCTGAGGCTATGGATGCCCTGCTGCTATCCGTCACCGCCACGTTGGACCGTCAGCAGCGACAGCGATTCAAGAGGCGGCTGCACCAGGCGCTTCGCTGGTACGAAGCAGCCAAGCAGCTGGGCTGGGGCATGCTCTGTCTGATGCTGCACGATGTCATCACCAACTCGTGGGTGGAGAACGATCTTCGCATCTGATACTGGCACATCTGGCTGGAGCTCGTAGTCAAGGTAAACCCTGGTGCTCACAAGGCGAGCAGAGCATTAGACGAGTGGCTGGGCTCAGAGGGCATCTCTGGCGGCTCTATTAGCGAAAAAGCAACGCTCTCAATCGAGGCAAGCGCGCCGGCGCCTGCGACAGAGGTGGAAGAGATAGAAGACAGCGAGCTGGAAGAGAGTGGAGATGGCAACGACGATAGCGTGGAGCCTGCGCCCTCCCAAAGGACTGCAAAGAGCCCTGCCGCCGCCCATGCAATGCGCCAGCTTACCCTACTTGAGCTCTTTAAGCCTTTTGCAGGCACATAGCGTGCTGTAATCAATTGCTCTGTGCTGTGTATTTCATGTGTTACCTTCTTCTGTTAGTGTTAACTACAGTGTTGTTGTTCTGCGTTCTGCTGCAGTTATTGTCCGCGCTAGCGCAACCCTAACCATGAACATTAAACCCTACCCCTATTAACCACGCAGCTAATTTTGCTACAACTTGCACAGGTAATGCAGGTTAGTACTACAAATTATATGTCTAAGTTTAAAGCAGATTAAGTCTGTTATTACAGAACAACTAACTTATAGTTAGGAGGAAAACTAACTATACCCTGTAATAAGATATCCGCGCAAAACCTGTAGCCCTAGTCCCTAACAAATTTGCAACCCTAAATCAACCATAGGTACAGTTGGTTTACCCATCTTGGATAGACAGTGCGTAATTATTGTCTGCTACCTTGACAACAAAGTATTGCTAGAGCCCACTAGTTTGGAAGAATGTCTGCGCTATGACCTTCTTGCAGAGTCTAACGTCTTTACTGCTCCAAGCCATCTGGTGTACGTTGTTGCAGTGCTTCTGCATTCTGATCTTGTTTGTGGTACAGAAGCTGCAGTCGCTAGTGATCCTGCATTGATAGACGTCTAACGGCTCGCCTAGCTGCTCAATCAGCGGCCCCAACGGCGCAGGCAGCTCAACATCTTGCGGTGCGGCGATCTGCCATTGCCGGCAGTGCTCTACAATTGATTTACTCTCTTCGCTTGCTACGCCGTGCTGGTCGCGCAGATGCACATCGACGTTCTGTATGCCTGTAGCGTGCTCCTTGCAGATTAGCACCTGATAGCGCTGGAGATAGCAGAAGCGCTCTTGCACGTTGTTGATTGTTATCTTGCTTGCGCGCGGTCGCTTGCGGTGCTGCGTTGTAGTTATTGTTGCGGGTGGCTGTGCGTTCCAGCAGAACTCCATGCCTAAGATAACCCTAAGCGCAGCAATGCAAGCTGAGAAATGCAGAAACAAAAGTTGCGGCGCGATAGAGTGTATGATTTTTGGCAGGTTTTGTATGGAACATGTTCCGCGAGCGGTGCAGCTTAGGGGTATGATTGGGGGTCAAAGACACGATGTTTGCCCCCTATCGCAGGCCCAATTCGGTTGCGCAACCCTAACGCTACACCCATTTCAGCGATGATCGGGCCCAAGCCTGCGCGTCATATAGGTTAGGTTTAAGTTGCGTTGCGCGAATCCGTGCATCACGCGCACGGACATGATATGTCTGCCAAGGTAAAAACCGCCATCTCTGTCGAGTCTGTGGCTCCGTCTCCTCTCTAGACGTACACTTTGAGAGTACCACCGAGAGCACCACAAGCAACCATGACAACAAACACTGAACGAGACGCGTTTGGCCGACTTCCTGAGGAGCTCAGGATTAAGATTATCAAACTCTCACCAGACCCCTTGTCACTACAGAACTTGGCCCACGCGTCGCCCGCTATGGGCAGAGTGCTCGACAAATACGCGCTCGAAATTGTGGAGGTGGTCCTAGACGTTACCGTTCCCGTGCAAACTCGTCGGCTGATGGGCGCGGTTCTCAAAGCTCGGTTTTCGCGCTTTCCAGCATCCCTGTCCGAGGCTCAAAAGGTGGCTAAAACTGACTCGACTGTGGCCACCGACGAAATGCGTTCAAGCGGAACGGACCGAGCCGCCGCAGCAGTATGGTCTTTGCTCGCCACCGCTGAGATTGTCCATGCCTGGTCCTATGCCTGCCTCGAACATTTGGTACGAAAATCAATGGAGCTGCGGCCCTCTACGCTTATTAAGAAAGGGCCTGGCCGCACATCTCGGGAACAGTTTGAAAACGCTGAGAGTCGTAAAGACTATCTGCCACAGTGTACCGGCCTGCCTTCGTGGGTGGAGGAGCAGCGGATGATTAAGTCATTCTGGCGACTACAGTTCTTCCTGGAACTCCAGGGCGCTAGTAACAAAGGCCGCCTAGGCACCTGTTGGCTGGGACAAGAAGTTGAAGCTTTGTCTAAGAGCAGCCCGGATGGCTTTTACAACATGTTTAGCTTTGAGCAGGAGCAGACCTTAACCGCCTGCGATTTTCTTGGCGCAGTCACCTCTGGGGCTATTAATTTAGTGGCAGCTGTTCACAACAACGCTTATAGGTTGCCAACAATACGTTGGATCGAAGGGGCAGTGCCAAGGTGCTCTTATGTTGAGCCGCCCTCATTCAAGCGCAACAAGGACAATTTCTTTCAGGGACCAGAAAACCTCGACGCAAACCAAATGTCATACCATTTTCAACGCTTCATGTCCAGCTGCGATCAATATGAGGATGCGGGCTCGGTTCTGCTCGCGTTCCCCTTTCAGCCCTGGCGCAAATACGGGTTCGCTATATGGGACGGCAAGCGCATGGCCGACTTAGGCATGCGGGACCCGAAAGGAAAGTCGTTCCTCAGGAATCGAATGAAATACTCTTTTAGATGGTTCAGCATATTAACTGAGGAGGACCTGCGTGACCTGCCTTAGAGCTTGTATAATTAATAGTCGAGCCGTTTTTCCGCAGAGATTAAGGTCTAGTATGATTGACACAAGATTAAGATGGGCAATAGAAAGAGATGATCAATAGAATGATATGAGGAGCCATCGAATACGATGAGCAATAGAACTCGAGGTTGGGCATTCTTGATAGGAGGCATTCGTGATAGAGGACATGGTTCATGCACGTACGAAGTGGCTAGCTTAGCAACAGCAAGAAAAGACCGGTGTCCACATCCACTAGGGAACATGGGGCTTCAGAAGTTGTCTGAACAACTCGGTTTGGCCCAGCCGAGCGGATACAGGGGAGGAAAGCTTAGTGAAAAGTTTTACTGTGTAATCTCAGGCAGATCTTTGACCTTGGGTCCATCCTGGATCCATCTCCGTAGTCCCTCCCCCCCTTCCCGTAACGAGGTTCACTACCCAATATAGAGCAATCAGGGACCACAAATGTTGCATAACTCTTGCAGTGCTGTACCCTGGCGAAGGAGAAAATGAGGTGCCTGACCTAAAGAAGTCAGCTTATTGCCTAGCTTCTCTAGGTATAGTGTTTCATCCTTCGCCAGGGTCCATGTGCTCCTTCAACGGCCATCCTTTGCCTAGCCCTGAATCTACGTGAAATTGCGTTCTGTACCTATGTCAACGCTTGACCTATACAGTCGCTTTTCAGGACGATGGATCGTAGTTCATTAGCTCGTCTCGACAACCACGCACGTCTTGTATATATCCCTAGCCCGAGGCTTCTGCCATGCTTGACTCTTTCTGCACTCGCTCTTCATATCCTTTCTTCAGCCGTTCGTCATGATTTCCGTCGGCATCCTCGATGGCGCCGGGCCAATCCAGGCTAGGAGACATAGTCCTCAATACTGTCTCTTGACTCTCATTGTGGCTATCTGCCTTGCGGTGTTCACTGGCTCCTACCTCTCCCACAGTTCGCACGATCAACCGCCATCTGACGTGCAGAAACGAAGCGTCTTAGAAAATCCCCTTGGGTTCAACGACTCGCTCGTTTCGCTGACACAGGAACTTGTCTTGCCTGAACTTGTCTCTCGTGCAGCCAACCAAAAGCTATGGGACAAGAAGGTTGGAAGTGGCCGATGGTGAGTTAAAGCATTGCAGGCTTCCCTTCCTCCCTTTTTTTATTTTTTCAACTCTCTCCTGCCAGCTTGGACGAAACTTGGCTGACAGCATCAATGTAGTAAGCAGATCAAACTAAAAGCTCTCTTCTCCCTACCATCTGCTAACGACAAGAACAGCTCTCTGGTGCATGATGAACTCTAATACCGTGGTGGAGGGGACCGTGACGTTGGAAATACTCACAGCGACTGGGTGGGAAGAATATGATGATCAAGCAGCAGTAAATGATTGGCGCGATGGATTAGGAACAGCCGATGGTTTGATGAGAATAAATAATTAATTTGCTCAAACCTAGTGGCATGAAAATGATTAGGACGACAATGAAGGCAGGAAAGGACTAGTACGTGTTCACAGTCATGCTAGCACAACCTTTTACTTTACTAACCTGCATAGCTTGGCTTTTATAGTTCACCCTAGGTGGCATAGGCAACATTGTCAACGGCGAGAATAGCTACATTATTGCTGGTGAAAACGTGGCGCCCTGGGAAGCGAGGAAAGATCTTCCTAAATCAGAGCTCCCTAATACAAAATGGACCGACATCATGGCAGTCCAGTGGAAGCAGTACGCGCCCGCCGGCAGCGACCTAAAGCGCGTATACCGATCCAAAGTCGTCTACTCCGAGTCGAAACGCCTCATGGAAACGGCCTTGGAGAAGACCAGAAATAGCGGTGATCTGGATGAGCTGCCGTTACCGTGTCCGTGCGCGTGATGCCCGGATTCGCGTGATGCCCCGAAACACCAAAACAAGCACCTGCAAACATGAGGCTGTAGAGCTACACAGAATAGCTATTATCACGAGATTTTGTAGTGGATAAATCTATACAGATGTACGATTGTTCTGGCTTCCCAAACTTCTTACGTGGAGCAATTTTGCGGCCACAGGAGTTGTATATAGGTGGTGGTGATAGAGAGCGCGTCGCATCAATAGCATGACTACTACTACCTCCACCACTACGCTTTTTTGTTTTTTTTGGCTGCAATTGACGTGAGGCCTGCCGCTTAGCCTGATCAGGCAATTGGGTAATTTTCTCTGCGTTTTTATCGAGTTTTTGGGCCTCTCTGGCAGCCTTGCGTTTTGCTACTTCTTCGGCCTCCTTAGCACGCTCTTGGTCACGCTCTTTCTTCTCTCTTGCCCGCTTCTCACGCTTCTCCTGAGCAATTTTCTCGTTGTATGCCTTATTAGCACTCCTTGTCTTAGCTCTCTCACTCTTTTAGAGTTCTTCTGCCTCCTGGTCTTGTTGTTTTGCCCTCTCAAGTGAGCGTGCTCTCTCTACTCTGCTTGGAGAGTAGAATTCTGCTCCACCATGATAAGACTCTAATGGCAGAACTTTCCTCTTATTCTTGTGCTTCTTCTGAGTCTTTAGAACCTCTTGCAGGCCTCTAACCTCGTGGTGGAGGAGAGAATTCTAGATTAAGATGTGGTGGAGTGATCGGCTAATCTTTTTTAACTCCTTACTGCTCTTATCCTTAGCCACCTTGCGTAACAGAGTCTTAATCTTGAGCCAGTCCTTGCCAGAGTAGACTAAAGAAGAGCTGCTGTTGCTATCGGAGGCCTCAGGGGTATCCTTTGCGAAGCGTTGGAGGATAACGTTGGGTTGAAGAGGTTGGTTGGTTGGTTGGTTGGTATTCATTTTATGTCTAATTGATGAGGATGAAGTCCACCATCTCGCCTCCCAAAGGGCATATACGACGTGCTAAGCTATAGAATTACAGTGCAAATACACTACCCTAGAAAGCATTTCTTGCCTGCGTGGGTATTACTACTATGTTATGCTACAGCTCCCCTTCTAACTAGGGAGACTAAGCAATCTGTGTACATTAGGGTAGATAACTTGTCTATGTTTAGAGGCAGTAAAGTGCTGGAGAAGTGGGAGAGAGGAAGAGTAGGAAGGAGAGTAAGGAAAGAGTACAGTTGTTTGCTGCTGTTGTAGCATAGGGTGAGCTACTAGGGGCAGACCTTGGTGTAGTACTGTGTGAGTCAGACAAAGGCTTTAAAAGCCTCTAGATCCCTAATCAGCGCGGCAGTATACGCTAGGCTATTGTTCTAGCTAGATAGTGGTATAGGTGGTTAAAGTGGCTATCAGCCAAAGGCTCCTAGGGTCTTGCAGCAGAGCGCAAGGTGCTCTGGCGTCTTGTTGTGTCTATATAAATAGGTAAGTGTTGTGTTGTTGTAGCTAAACTTTTAGTAGTACTACGCGAAGTCACTGTGCATAGATTAAATTAAGAGTAGTCTAGCTAGGTTAGCTCTTAGTAGGTCTAATTCACGTATTCTGCTGTAAAGTAAATAGCCTAGCTCCTATCTTCTATACTATGTAGAGAGGCTTTCTTTCTTCTTAGACTACTAGGTCTGCTGTGTGTTGTGCAATGTTTTGCGAGCAATGGATTTAATGCCTACTAGTGTAGGAACAGCAGCCTTTCTAGTAGGGAGTGATGGGTAGTGGGCTTTAAGGTTTGCTAGCCTATTGGCCACTTTGTTTCCTTCAATACCTAGATGTCTAGGGGCCTACTTGACAGAGACGTCGTGTGTCTCTATGGCACCATAGCACTCTAGGAAGGCCCATTGAGAGGTATGGGATGCGCTGCCCTTTAGGCACCATATAACTAAGGTGCTGCCTATGCATAGCAAGATTTAGCAAGTATTAAGGGCTGGTTGTCTTATAGTGTGCTAGAGGCCCCTCTATGCTCCTACTGCTTCTGCGTCAAAGACGTGTGAGGTAGGGTAGAGTAATCTACTGTCAGATGCTCGTACTGTTAGCCAGAGTATGTGCTTAACGAGATCTAGGTGGTATGATGATTTATTGATGATCGTGGCGATGGTGTCTCTGCCGTGGCGTCGTGCTGGTTGCTACAGGATTGAAGTGGGGGGGGAATTAGCGCTGTTCGCGGCCGCCTGTGTGCGGGCCAATCAGGAGTTGCCAGGTCTCGCTTAATCGACCTAGCAACTGCTGATTGGCTGCACGACAGGTCCCTGCTCGATTGCGCAGATCTAACCTCTTGCTACTTGCTCTTATCTAACACACCCCCTTTAGCTTAGAAACTCTTTAAGCTAACTATTTATGTGCATATAAGGTTCTTAATTTATTCTTAAATCCTGTCTAGAGGCATGCTGTTTAGCACTTCTATTAACTCCCTGTTTACTAGACTAAGTTGCTAGAGGAAACCTTCCTACTTGTTTACTAGGAGTACCTTTGTAAGTCTGTCTACTATTGTGCTTATAGACTAGACGTGTTCTATAATAATCTTTCTAGTAGCTACCTCCTATTAGAGCTAGTAGTTGTAGATATCTATATACTAAAGTTTAGTATATAGTTACAACACTTCCTTAGTAACTAGTTAAATTATTTATTTATTATTATATTATATTGTAATAGTGTGTGTGCCTATATTAACATGTAGTTCGCGTAAGAGCCTTAAGATAAAGAGTACTTCTTTTACAACCTAGGTAAGAGCAAGAAGCTTAGCCTTAGTTATTAATATTATTACTATGTCCTCCTTGTTTACTTTCTATGTAATAAGGCTGCTAAAGAGTTTAATTATATAGCCTTAGGAGCTCTTTCTGTCTATAGTGTTGTTAGCAAAGGACGTGTTACTTGCTACCTAGAGGCTAATGCCTCCTCTAAGCTGCAGTGATCGCTGTTTAGTGTTGAGTAGATATAGAAGGACCTAGTCTGCAGCATTTTAGTGGTTGATGCCTAGATTAGTGAGGAACCTAGCAAGCCTTGATGTGGCGAACGCAATGTCAGGTTGCGTGGTGACTACAGCGAACAGCAGTAATCCAATTTTGCGTTAATACTTGTTAATTTCTACTAGTGCTGCTAGTCTACTCCTTAGCTGTAGTTTAGTTGTTACTATTAGAGTGTTATATTGTATAGTTGTGTTCTTAGCAAGGCAACTAATTTTGTCTAAGTACGCTGCCTAAGATAGGTAGATTTTCTTGCTTGCTTAGTCTTATATAATCTCTATGCTAAGGAACTACTATAGGTTGTGCCCTCCTAGGCTGGCGGAATGGGTATACTCCAACGTCCTTCGTGGGTACCCCCCAAAACTTTGTCAATAATACATGGATTCTAGCGAAATAGGGCTTAAAAGAAAGAGAAAAACTACCTCTATATTTCTGTAGTAGAGGGTTTTGTTATAACTATTAAACTGCACAAGCTAGAGGCTAGAAAAGGTTAAAAA
>NW_022984814.1:34630-63354 GCF_010094145.1 Didymella exigua CBS 183.55
AACCTAGTTTGTATACAACTAACCCTAGGTTGTACTAGTAGATTCTTTCGCATACACAATACTTAGAAGAAAAAGCATCTATAATTTATTATCACAGTCTATTATCACATACTTATGCTCTAAAGTATACAATAGTACAAAGTCTAGAGTAGTAACCTAGATTTTGCTAATAACTACCCATTCTTAGACCCTACCTAGCTACCCTACCTATGCCTATACCTAGTCACGTGCTACCCTACCTATACCTATACCCAGTCACGTGCTACCCTACCCAAACCGTTTGGGTAGGGTACCTCATGTACCCTACCTAGTTCCTACCCATAAATCACGTGACTATACCTATACCCTACCCTACCCTACCCATCCGCCAGCCTAATCTAATGCAAGCACGCAGTATGCTGGGTCACTGTTTAATAGCAAGTAGTTGTAGTTGCAGTAACTTGTGTTAGTTGTGCCAAGAGAAAATGGCCGGTTCGGTGATATGGCCGGCTCGGTGATAATCTACGTTATGCTCGCTAGGTACCCCCCCTTTTTTGACCTTTTCTAGCCTCTAGCTTGTGCAGTTTAATAGTTATAACAAAACCCTCTACTACAGAAATGTAGAGGTAGTTTTTCTCTTTCTTTTAAGCCCTATTTCGCTAGAATCCATGTATTATTGACAAAGTTTTGGGGGGTACCCACGAAGGACGTTGGAGTATACCCATTCCGCCAGCCTACTCTGGCTCACAGTACGAGCATCTGACATACCTATAACCATTGCAACCCTACCCTACCTATACCTATAGCCTAAGTAGCCCTACCCTACCTATACCCTGGTCCGTGCGACCTATACCCTACCTATACCCTACCCTAGGTAAGGGGTACCCATCCGCCAGTCTAGTTGTACGCAATAAACTGTGTTTTTCTGTAATCTTTGTATAGACAACTTCTTCTTCTAGTTGCATTGCAACTATCTCTGCAAGGGCATTGCTTAATCCTGGCATAGTGTTAAGTTATTACGCGTTAAAATCTGGTGTAGATGTTACGCGCCAGGCGTTCGGTGCACGGACACGGTATGCTACGCCAAGACGGCACGGCTATGCACATATAATCATCAAAATAGATGCTTTGCTGTTACGTAGAATTGGTCAGGATGCAGCGAGACTTAAATGTAGCCAGCCTCAGATCGACCACACTCATCGCGTGGTCCTGAACATGGTTGTGAGTAAATAAAGGAAGAGTCCAAGTTTCGTCGCCGGGGGCAGGCGCAGGTGATCGGCCCGCGTTGCCCGAGGTTCCTCCCCTCCAAGTGACGATAGCTTCACTATTGCACGTCGCACTATCCGCAGTGACCGCGCCGGCTCCAGCATGATCACTTGTCACAGCCAAGCGCACTTCCGAGCTTTGAATGTGGACGCTTTCAAGGCCGTGAAGCTCAAGAGTCAACCAGCCTTGGCTGCCTTGCAGCCTCGCGAGCCCGCACACAGATCGCTCGAGACGAATCAAAACGTCCCGAAATAGATACTCATTGTGCGACGATGACAGCGAGTCACTCCGTCCAAGCTTGCCCTGTCGTAAGATCGTGTTTCTTTGTGAGATGACCAATGTATGCCGCCGGTTATCTGGTAGTCTATGTCGAAGCTCAAGCAAACTACTGGCTTGAAAGCCATGGCGATATCGAGTAGGTACACTCGCAAAGATTTAGGCAAAGTTTTCACTGCGGTCCCTGAGGCAGACGCTAAAGCTCGGGCTTTGCGGTAACTTTCCGGTCTTTTCGCTGCGCCACGCTGCACCAGCCTCTCTATCGCTGCCTGGGCAAGGCTCATTTATAAGAACAGCTCCAAGCCTCGGTCGAATTGTATCCAGCCAAAGCACATCGGATTCTCCTCTCCGTCTTCACTGAAACGCAGAAACAATGTTCACTCGCAACATTCACGTGGCTGACGCTGGCCCTCCTGCTTTGTCGGATGCTGTTGCAGGCCCGACTGTCAATCTCAACATCGTACCTGAAGATGTTCATTGGCTTATTCTTTCCGAGCTCGCGGAAACGTCCTTCATGGATGTACTCAACGTGGCGCACTCTTCCAATGCGTTGCGCCATGCGGCATTGCCTTTCATGTACCACAACGTCACTCTGGAAAAAGGACTAAAGAAGAGTGGGAAGCAAAACTCTTTTCAGGCTCTTATACAGTCATTCCGTCAGGACGAGAAGGGTGAACTTGCGAGGCAAGTTCGCAGTGTTACTGTCAAGGACGAGGTCCCCTCAGAGGACTTGATTATGCTACTGCACAAGATTGCCAGGTATGGAAACCTTCGATCACTAAAGTATGCCGACTTCTTGTCCTTTCGTTGATACTAAAACTGACTATCGCAGCTGGGAGACTTCTGCACATATGTCTCATGAAGTGTTCGACATGCTCCATACGAACTGGCCAACGCTCGAGATAAACGTGGCAGTTCCGGACCGCCAGAATGCCAAGTTCATCGCTCATCGGCAGATGGACATGAAGCTGCTTTCGTCACCTCTTCTTGTCGGGCTGACGTATGTAGTGTACACTCAGGGCTACCAACCAGATAAACCCTGCCACTCTGACTGGCCTCGCCTATCTCAGGCTTTAACAGCTGGTGGAAAAATACGGTCTCTTCGGATACGGAGCCTGCCAGATGGTGATCCCTACGACGGCATCAGGATTGTCCCTGATACCGACCCAAAGGGGCTGCCGCGTCTTGACTTTGCCTCTGGCCTACACCTACCTCGACTCGAGGAGCTAAGCATCGAAGTCGTACGACTGTGGGGAGAGTCAAACTATCTCTGGGATTTAGAGCATTCTTGCATGCTTCGTGACTCCATCGATGGCTCCCGCTTGCGCAAACTTGACTTTGGGATGGATAACCCCGAAACGTTCTTCAGATGTTTCACCGGTGTACTACCAAACCTTAAGAGTCTGCGCTTTGGAGCCGCAAAAGCTGCGACAGAATCTGCGAAAGTGTTCATCGAGTCACTCGAGGCGCTTGAACACCTTGATATTGCTCAAGCGCAGACAGGCATTGATGATCTTTGGCCGGCTATCGAGCAGCACAGGAGTACATTGAGGACTCTGGTTCTTGGGCCGGCGTTAGGTCACTACTGCAGTCGCATGTACATGGATCTGAGCCGTCTCGAGACCGTTGCAGCCACGTTTCCCATTCTTGAACGCCTAGGATGGGATGCACCGTGTAGTACAAATGTAAGTGTGCCGATCAGTAGTTGACCAAGGCGCTGACCATGAATCACAGGTGGACGCGAGACATCTTGAGGTTTTGTCGAGCATGCGACTCAAGAAACTTGATCTTTACCTTCACATCCCCGATGAGGCGTCGGAGTTCAGCGAGAAACTGGTGCAGGATGCCTGGGGAACCATCGCGCCTCCGCTACTTGATAAGAAGGGTTCCATTTCTGCTGCAATCAGCATTGCCGAGATTGTTTCAGAGTCACAGCAAGGAGTTTTGCAGTGGCTCACACTTCAACTTTCCCGGACTGGATACTCTGACCGTTACCAGCCTTATATGATGTATTCGAAGCTACAGCTCAGGCGCAACAGCTACACCGGCGAGATTCGCGGACGAAAGTGGGATGTTCGCGGCAGCATGGATTGGTACGGTGTTCCTTCTTTTGAGGAAGATCTGCGTTTTGAGGAGGAGTAGAGCACGCCTTGGACAGGATGTATGGTGATTTAGTGAGTAGACGTACGGGTCCATGATAGACGATGTGTTGTCTTCTCTTGCATTTCTTCCTTTGCCTTCGGTTTACTGCCAGTTCCGTGGCTGCGCTAGCCGCTTTCGGGTCACCGGGAAAGGTCCTGCCTGCACGTTGGCGCCCTGAGTGGCGATGAGGAAATTAATCACAGGACCGCGAAATGAGCCTATGCGAGCGCCTCATGTGGCCCATTTTCTCGGTCATAGATGTTCTGAGCCTTGCTGTACTACAGGTAGTACCGACAGGACACTACGGCTGCGACGTGTAAGGCGATACCGAGTACCAGCTTAGAGGTGTCAACGGCGCTCAATGCTTGCACAGGCTCTTACTCAGTGCTATATTCATGACAAGAAGGCGATGGGTTGGTCGGAAGTGTAACTCAGAGCTTACGCATTAGTCTCGTATAATCTGTCAGAACACATCTTGTGTCGGGTACCGGCGTTCGTCTTCAGTCTAACAGATATTCCACGTGCTCAAACATAATTTTTGCCCTCCAGTGCCTACTTGGTGCTATTCTGGGTATCAATGTGAGACCACGAGAGATGTATGTGCATGGTGTGCAGCGCTATTGAAGGAATGCACTCTGTTGGAAGCAGGCTGCCAATGCACATCAATACACACTGTACCTTCGTACTGACAACAGCCGAACGATCCCATATTTAGGAGGGCAACCAATCAAGCATGGAATTAATGGCTATAGTTTAACTACGAACCATGCAGTACTTGACGCGTGTCAGATATCTTCCTCGCCAAATTCCTACAACTACATTTTACCCTTGCATAACAGCCCAGCGGCCCTTAGGCAGAAACAGGTTCATCAACCCCGCCACCGCTCTTTACGAGCCTGAATTTGACTCAGTACACGTAACGGAAGTTGGGATTCTCCGTATCCGTCAAATCCTGGAAGGCAAGCTCATGCGTGACTTCGCTAACAACAGCATCCTTGCGGCGATTCCTTGCCATCAAGACAACGCGCGTTAATACGATTAGACCGATGTATATCCCATAGATGACGATGTGCACTAAAAAACCAGGAAGGTACCGTGGTGCATCTTTCGTCTGGAAGATCTGAGGCGCGATAAGGTTACCAACAGACCAGCCAACGAATACCATTGTCATCACCATGCCCTTCTTGGTCTGGCCAGCAATATTGCGGGTGATCAGAGAAATGATCATATTGCCTTGAGCGCAGAAGAATTGAGTGCAGTAGAATGCGATGAGCATGCCGCCAGAGTTTCCGGGGCTGGGGTTGACGATGAGGATAACAATCGTACCGGCGATAGCAGGTATAGTCCAGAGCTGAAGGCCGGTTAGTGATTTCGTCATATGACATACGCTGCATGACTTACAATCATCATTAGGCAATTCTGGCCGGACTTCTGACAAGCTTGTGCCGACCCAACCATGACGATGATCAGCCAAGCACCTTGAGCAATGTTGAGCAGCTGAGTTTGGAGGAGAGAAAATCCAAACTGGCGAATAATGAGGTTAGAGAAGACCCCGAGACCGCCGATGATCAGGTTGGCCACGGTGATGAGGGCGATGCAGCACCATACAAAAGTATCAGTAAAGGCTTCCTTGACCTGATACATCTTGTACACCTTGTTCTTGATGCCGGTCTCGTTGTGACGAACCCGCTCGATGAAGAGACGCTTCTCGTCCTCCGAGTAGCATTTGGCTGTCATGGGACTGTCAGGAAGGCAGTAGCCAATGACAAAAGACCATGCACATGTAGCGAGCCCAAGAATGAGGAACAGCAGTTGCCAATTCTTGATGGGTCCATCCGTGAAGTGAGAGACACCAAAGGCAAGTAGGCCACCAACCTACACAGGTTAGCATTATTTCATGACCCTGGGAGCTCGAATGCTGACCATAAGTTGCACACCGGACATGCAGTACCAAAGCGAGTTTAGGAGAGATTGCTCCTCACGAGTGTACCACATCGAAGTCCTGGGCCCTGATTAGCCAAATGCCGTGCATAACTACATGGATCACTCACAACAACATCATGGCTGGCTGAACACAGCTCTCGAAGAAGCCCAGCAGGAACCGAACAGCCATGAGCGATGCAAAGTTAGTCGAAGCCGCAGAGCACGCGACCACGGCACCCCAGACGAAGACGTTTACGGAAAGCATTTTAGCAAGCGGCAGCTTCTGTAGAAGGTAGTTTTGTGGCCATTCACCAACTAAAATACCAATGTACAGTATGGTACCGAGCCATTGGTACTGCCAACCTGTCAGCGATGACTACATTAGTAGACCTGAGAGAGACATACCTCTTGTCCGACAAGTTTAGCATCTTTTTGAATGCCCATGATGGACGCAAAGTTCAGAGTACCCTTGTCAAGAGACTGGCAAAAGTAGGTGACCAATTGAACGGCCAAGATGCGGCGGTTGAGTTTCCAAAAGAGACGCTTATTTGTTGCCGCGTCGATCTCGATTGGAGGGCCCGTGGTGTAGCGCAAAGTATCCTCGTCGACAACTTCGAAGTGAAGACCGGCCTCCTTAGAGATCATATCGTTTATTTCGTGGTGATTGGCCACGTTGGCACCTGCTTCGAGTTCTTTGGCGGACATGATGGCGGATGCCTTCTGTCGAGGCGTTGAGTGATAATCCAAACGATCTTCTGTTTTTGAACCAGTTGACCTACGGCAATATTTGAATGGCGCACCTTCTCCGCTTTTCTCCACACACGGGTTCACGTCATGAGGGTTCGGCCTGAACTACCGCGCATACTCCGACAATTTTACGATTTCTGATGTCTGGGGTTCCGCTAGTAAACGCAAATACGATGTGGCGCCACGCAAGACAGGCGGGGTGGACCCAATGTCCGCGGATTAGAGTTTTGCTGCGGGCACCGGGCGATGTCCCGGACCTCTCTCCGCCTCTCCAGGGTTCACGCAGGGTCGTCTACAGCCTCACGCATTTGCCATGCTGTACACCGACGCTCAATTTCCTCTTGCAGCAAGATCCGATGCTTCAATCTTAGTTATTCTTGGTAACGCGGAGCAACTGGGGAAAACGCGGGGAGTAGCAGCAACCGACAGAAAAGCGAGCGAAATGAAGATGACGTGATAACAAAGCCGTCTTGAAGCTGCCGTGAATGGCGAACACATAAGAGCAGCAGTGGTTCCCCTTCAGCTCAACTTAACATCAGCGGCGCCTCATCTATCTAGCCACAGAGCCATGCATTTCACGATTCTCACTACCGTAACCGCCCTCACGGCACTCGCCAATGCAATCCCATTCGAACAACACTATGAAGTCTCGAAATTTGCCCATCCAGGTGCGCTTCACAGCTCGAAGGACATTGAGCGCATCAAAGCGCGCGTTGCGGCCAAAGATGAGCCATGGTGCGTACATGTTGTGCGTGGACGAAGATGAGTTCAGACGCTGACTTGATGTTTCCCATGCAGGTCCACAGCTTTCAAGCATCTGTCAACTCGTCCACTTGTGCAGACTACCTGGAAGCCAAGCCCCAAGGAAGTCCTCGCACGATTTCCGCCTGGCACTGTCCCTGCTGAGAAGAATCTGACCAACAATTCTCCTTCGGCATACCGCGATGCCCACTCGGCATACGGACTCGCTCTGCGCTGGTTAGTCACCGGCAACACTAGTTTCGCTGATGCTGCAACCAAAACTCTGGACGGCTGGGGCAGCACGTTGAAGGTTATCGACGGCAACGAAGACCTGTTCCTCGCCGCCGGTTTGTACGGATATCAATTCGCCAACGCCGCCGAACTGCTCCGCGACTACCAAGGCTGGCCGAAGAAGAATCAGACAGTCTTTGGCAATATGCTAAACACAGTGTTCGCTCCCAAGAACCACTACTTTCTCACCACGCACAGTGGCAAGCCCGACTTTTACTACGCGAACTGGGATCTCTGCAACATTGCCTCCATGATGGCAATCGGTATCTTCACCGATAACTCGACCATGTATAACTGGGCTGTAAAGACCTTTCTGAACGGCCTACCAGATAGCAGTACCGTGATCAATGGTGCTCTTCCGTACTTTTCGATTGCGAACTTTACGGAGGAAGGAAGCGGCAAGACTTTGATGCAAGGACAAGAGGCAGGCAGAGACCAAGGTCACGCAACGCTGTGTTTCGCACTTCTGGGCGTGATCGGTCAGCAGGGTTACAACCAGGGTATCGATCTGTATGGAGCTTACGGAAACCAGATCCTGAACGGGTAAGTTAGTCGGCGCTTGTAATCATGAGACGCATTAAATGCTAACATATTGGCAAGTGCGGAGTACGCAGGCAAGTTCAACGCCGGGAACAATTCCGTCCCATACAAGCCCTATCATAGCTGGGAGGGTATCCTTCCTGTCGTCTCGGAGAAGAAACGCTTCGACATCCGACCGGGATTTGAGGCCATCTATGCGCACTACAGCGATGTTCGCGGTATAAATGCATCATGGACCAAGGCGTACCGCAATCTCGTCAATAGGAACCTGACTGCGAACATTGAAGGCGGTGGTGGCGATTATGGTCCGAATTCGGGAGGCTTCGATGCATTCGGCCATGGAACTTTGTTGTACAGAATTAGTGGCCAGTAGAAGAACAACGGCGGTAGGCTTGAACGCAATTGTCAAGACCGCCCACCCATGTAAGTCGGTCCGTATTCCTTGACTCGCAGACGTGCAAGGTTGAAAACAGCTGCCGGCGGATCGTCATCATTCCAAGCCAGTATAGGCGGCAGAACCTGTCTCCAGCCTCCCAAGATGCGCACATGTGCTGTGGCATGATATGCAACCTCTTTGATATCGTGGGTATCATAGCTACGGCGGACATCTGGGTCACCTCAGCGCTAGAAATCTATAAACATTATGCACGATAACTTATACTACTTGCTTCGGCTGTTGCGCGTTCAATACCGCGATATTCTGCCTTTCAACCATGATTTTGACGCTACGCACTCTGGCCCTTCTTTCTAACTTGACTCATCACGGCGTTTAAGTTATACTAAAGCGCGCTTTTGTTTTCACCTCCCTACGTAGATAGACAAAGCCAGCTGATGTTCAGTTCTGGAAACGGAGCCCAGATTCAAATTACGATGCGAAGGCCGCTTGCAGTTGCAATACGGCATAACTGAAGGGCTTTAGACATCCTGTTTCCAAGATTGAAAATGGGATTCCTATTTACCTTTCATGGTCGCCAATCTTTATTATCTCGGGAAATTGCCGTTGACAGGGTGTAGCAATGAAATATGGGGATGTGGGGTGCCGATACGTTCGTGTGCAGGAACATCCTGCCAGTCACAAGCAGCCGCGCGCTGTAAGAGAAAAGTGGGACTGTCTCTGTTCGTTCTTAGACTAGGTATGCCACGTTTGATCTATGATTTAGTAGTTCCAGGGCTTATGATCTTAGCCCATATACGAGCGCACTGATTGTTGTGTACTTCGGCGTTGATTAAAAACGATACTATGCACAAGACGCTGTACTGCAGAAGCTCGAGGACCTTTCCTTCGCAGCCCCTAGACATCTGAGATAGCTTTGGAAGATGTGGACGCTGACAAAAGTCATATCCTGATTCATTTCCTTCACACTGATACCTACCAGACACTGGACAAGATGAGTGATGAGAGGGTAGAGTTTGATGGAAAAAAAGGTCATGATCAGTGAATTTCAGAACGCTTCAAGCTTGATACTTGGTGTTACAGTCGAGGAGGGTCGCCGAGCCATGCCTGTGGCCAACCATTACATCATGCGAGGATCGGCCGAAGTCGCTTGCGTAGTCCAGCTAATCCACACGTGTGCGCTCCAGACTTACGTAAAAGCATGTCTTGAGCAGCCTTGAATATCGTCGAGCTGTTCAGATCCCTCGTAGACTTACAAAGTATTTTCTGTAACGGTTGAGAGGAGAAGCAGATCATGTGTTGTTGGCGGTGGTCTGGTGCTACTTCCTTATGTCGTTGAGCACCTCTTACCTCAGCTGCATCACAAAGACGTCATCAAAACAGACCCCGCAGCGAGCCTTGGAGAGCAAAAAATAAAAGCAGAACAAGAACAGACAAGAACACAATACACTAGTTGTATTGCTCTCTAGTCACTTCCACGTGATCGTTCATTATTGATGATATGGGCGGCGATCACTTGACTTGGCTACGTTGAGGTCAAAACTGACAGCCGTGAGGGTTAGCCTACATACACCCCCCTCTTACCATGATGTGTTTGGCGGGAAGTAACTAGTGAAGGGTAAAAGAGCAGCAAAGTAAATGACCGAGGACGGGAACAGCGGTAACGGATACGTAACCACGTGGCTCAGATCACATGATATCCTATTGTATCAGGCACTGCCCGGTGGGCAAGTGCACTTACCTGAGAGCTGATAGCTTGTGTAACACAACACAACACAACACAACAACAGATAGCAATACAATCGTTGATCACAGTCCCCGACTGACACTGCTCACGCAGTTACAGTTATGAGCCTGGCTGTTGATTATACAAGCGGTATTCGCTACTGCATGCTGACGAGCTATTGACTGCTGACAATAGAGCTATGTTGTCGCCCTGCTACCTTACTTTTCTAAGAGCATTGGGCGCACTATCCTGTACAGGATTTAACATCTAAGGGCTAATAGAGCCTAATTTAGCATGGCTAACGTGAGTGTATAGCGAGTGGGCCGGCTAAGCGAGTGGACCGCCTCAACAAGCCATTGGGCTGTCCCACCTTCAAACCTCAATAGACTAACCACTCAACCTTGAAATGCTCTTAAAAGAAGACAGAATTAAGCTTGCACTTTAAGCAATTAGGAGGCCCTAGGAACTAAGCGTGCGACCCGCTGCAGTGGTCTATAAGGTGTCAAAAACAACCCTCCAACAGCGACGCGCTGGGACGCAGTCAACACGCAATACCTCCCCTAAATTAGCAAATCTTCAGAAGACAGAGCAGAGGGCGCTTGTACAGTATATTAGGAAGCTGGATTCCCAAGGATTTGCTCCAACGCTTTATTGTGTTGAAGATATAGCTAATTAACTTGTCAGATATTGGGTTACTGAGGAAAGGTTGGCAGGGCCGGATCTGTACAGAGACATCACTTAGAGGTCTTAGCCGAGTTCACCAAGCAAGGCAGGGGCCTACAGACTAAGCCTAATAATTAGCAACACGCTAGATTAAGGTCGCTAAGCATATAAAAGAGGGGTAGCTAAGTAATCTAGGACTACTAAGATAATACCTTAGCTAATAAGTAATAGAAAGGTAGGTTAAGAGTATATAAGATTAGAGGAGAGACACAAAATAGAGAGGATAGAGAATATATATAATTTTTACTACCTATTACGTGTTTCACAAGCGAGCGCCGCACCCAACTGTGTCCCGCACTTTCAACAACAGAACGCCTGCGCAGCGCTATATCACAACATAACACAAATAAATAATTGTTTGCAGGCCTAGATAGTATTATTTAGAAGCTTTACTATTATCTATATCCTCTATTTCTACCTTGTAAGTATAGGAATTATGTCTAATCTTACTATAATACCTGTAGTGTTGTCTAACACGCACCCTCTTTATAGGTGTCTTACCCTTACTATAACCCCTACCCTTCTTTTTAGTAATTAAGTTAGCTACTTTACTAACTATAAGGGTCTCCTCTGTGTGTATATATTATTGCTTACAGGTCTTGCACTTTATAGACGCTTCTACAGTGTCTTAAAGGCAGCCTATTTCCTCCTACATTAATACTAAATTATAAGCTATCTGCTAAGCACCCTTTACTAACTATTTTACCTACTTATCTAACAAACTTGCTAGAGACCCTTAATAGATCTAAATTTGCTTTTAAATTAGAGTTAACTGCTCCTCTGCTTTGTAAGTAGTGTGTGGTGTCTTTAGCTCCTAGGCAACGTTGCTAGGTTTTAGTAGCATTAGCGTGCGCAGGCGCACATTAAGCTTTAGTAACACTACCTCTAGATTGTGTAGGACTAGCCTAGCACCTCTAAAGCCTGTGCAAACCTTCTCTGTAGTAAACACCTTACTAAACACTAATTTAAAGGCTAGCAGAAAGGTTTCCTTATTTATATATTAGATGTGACTGCGTGCTAAGGCTAAAACCTTGTTGCTATATAGGCGCTTTAGTGGCGAGAAGCAGGCGACGTTAAGTGGCTGCAACAGGTGCAACAAGTATAGGGGCATACAGAGAGTGATTATCTTCTTCTCTCTGCAGAGATCTTGGAAAGCCACTAAGCAGTGGCTCTTATAGCTATTAATAATAAGTAGCTAGTAGATCCTAACTAGCTTCGCATGCATATTAAAGTAGAGGAGCTAGGTAAGCGCTAGATTATTATTAGTCTAGCTAGTAGGACTAACATTAATAATCTAGTCCTGTAGGAGGTCCTTAGTAAACTAGTTAGCGATAAGAACCTTGCCTGCAAGGATAAGGAATAGTAGGATAACCTTCCCTATTAACCTAACGCCTTATACTAGGGTAACCTACTTATAATTGCTAGGTTAGATCTTCTTCTGCTTCCTAGGCTTCTCTAAGCCTAATACTACTAGCTATAACAAGATCTTGCCTATTAGGAAGCTAGATTTATTAAAGTTATACACATCTTTGTCTATAATACTGTACTTTGCCTTTATAGACTAAACAAGCGTGAACTAGGGCTAGATAACTGCTAGTTCCTCGCAGGCAGCCCACTAGTGATTGTATAGGCGGGTCTACTGCTTCTAGAGCTCTAGTGTACGCTTTAATAAGTTATTAACCTAGTTCTTGCTAACAGGCTTTGCACCACGCTCTCTTAGCAGTTTATCTGCTATATCTTATACATCTGCCCTTAAGGAGGGTAGGCCACGCACAGACTCCTTAAGTATACGTAGTATAACTGCCTCCTCTTCTAGCTTTATAAGGCGCTTTGCATTTAGCTTGCAGTCGCATTAAGAGCGTGTTCTGTTGCATTAGTACTAGATTATTTGTTTAGGCAATTTATAGACTTTCTTAGCTTGTTAGATACTTTGAATTTAGTTTCTTAAGATATTAGATATAGCAAGCTGTACATCAACTTCAGTATAGAGTGTAGGAGCTTGTTGTGGTTGAGACATTACGCGCTGTTGTTGCGCCGGCGTTCTGGCAGCGAGAGTGCGGCGCTCGCTTGGGTGCGGCGCTCGCTTGTGAAACACGTTAATCTTATTAAGTTTAACGTAAAGCACCACCAAGCCAGACACACCACTAAGCCAGACACTTCTTCTTAGCATTATAAACACTATGTACAGGACAAGCAATTACTTACTACTTGCTACAGAACCTGCGTATGACGCACTTGCATTAGATGCAGACTCTTCTTCTGCATCTTTCTAGCACATACAAGCGTTGTGCCCAGTCTTCCTACAGTTACTACAGTGCTGTTAACCTAGCTGTGCTCTTTCTTAACTACTACTACCACGCGCTTTCTTTAACACTGTACAAGCTGCAGCTGCGCTTCTAGCTACTAACAATGCTGCTTCACTATACTCTATTGTGCCCCTATGCTAGATCTACTTTCTTTTCTAAGTCTTGCGCTTTATTATCTCTACTAGTTGCTCTTTAAGCTCCTGTACATAAGCCTTAATAAGCACATTTTTATATAGTATCTCTTTAGCTCCTTTAACAAGCTTTAAGAACCCCTCCTAAGTAGATATTAGTAACTACACAAAGCACTTACTTACTAGCTTTAATTATAACCTAAATTTATAGGTATTGCTTAGGGTTCTAGATTGCTATAGTGTTTCTAGTAGAGGTATTAGTAGAGGGGTATAAAATTACACTTTAAGCTAATTAAGGACTACCTACACATTAATAGGGACTAGCCCTAATACCTTAAAGGCCTTTTTACAGTTCTTGTATGTAAATATATTAAAAAACACGTCTCTAAAGGCTAGAAGGAATCCTGCCTTATTAATATAGAAGACGTATTAGCGTGCTAAGTCCTAGACATGTTAGGAGTACCTTAGTTTTAATAGCAAGAAATACACTATATTAAGTAGCTAAAGTATGTGCAATTAGTAAGGAGGTATATAGAGGGTAAGGATTCTGTTCTCCTAGTAGTAGTCCTTAAATTCCTAGTTAAGGTGGCTCTTATAGCTGTCTAAGATAAGCAGCCTATACAACCCCCTCTAACGCGCTCTTACATATGTGTTAAAATGCTTTAACTACTTAAGACTAAGTATATTATTAGTCTATCTATTCTTAGAGACTAAGACCTTCTAGCTGTATAGGATATTAGTCTCCTTATACTAGGCAGAGATAAAGACACGCCCTTTGTAGATAATAAAAGGTAGGGTTGCATACCTAGCAGCGTAGATACTCTAGATAACTATAACCTACTCCTAATTACCTAGCTAAATAAGGTTTAGCCTTGTACGCCTCTCTAAGCCTGTAATAACCTTTATTAAGCTAATTACTTCTATCTAAAAGCTAGTCTTATTAAAGTTATAGATATCCTTATCTAGGACCCTATACTTGTCTTTTATCTCCTGTATAAGCTTAAACTACATGCTAATTACCTCTAGATCTTCCTAGAGTATTCTCTAACAGTCCTTTACTTAATTAAAAGCTATCTTAAGCTCCTTTGTACGTAACACAAATTACTTAGCCTAGTTCTTACTAATAGGTGTCCTACTATATAAAGCTAATAGTTTATCTACAATATCTACTACCTTACACAGCTAGGGGGCAAATTTGCGTCAATTAAGGTTAGGGATGTATTATATAATTATTTACTCTTCTATTATAGAGAGCTTCTAGCTGTTAGGTAGTGCTTCTTATTAAAATATAATTTTGTTTAGCTAATTAGAGAGCCTCTAGAAAGGTACCTTAAAGGTAGCAACAGCCCTCTGTACGCTCTTAAATTATCCTAAGGTATAGGCCTAAAGCGCAAGAGTAATTCTACCTTCTTACTAAGTTAATATCTACTTATATTATTGTTGTATATTATGTTGTATAGAAAATTTACAGTGCTAAGAAAAAGTGTTTAGCTTGGTGGTGTGTCTGGCTTGGTGGTGCTTTACGTTATACTCTAATAATATTATAAGACTCTAATAATTAAAAGTCTTACTACTATAACTAAGCTAGAATAATATTAATCCTTAGCACACCTACTATTATACTTACTAAATATACAATGTACACCCTGTGGCTACGCTAGCTAGAGATACGCTGTGTCTCTCTAGACGTGTAGGATTAAATTAATCCTGACTAACTTACGTGCCTAAAGTTAAAGCTGTAGTTACTAGCTACACTAGATCTTATAATATATAAATAGAGAATAACACTTAACGTAAAGCACCACTAAGCTAGACACACTAATATAGTGTATTTCTTGCTATTAAAACTAAGGTACTCCTAACATGTCTAGGACTTAGCACGCTAACACGTCTTCTATATTAATAAGGAAGGCTTCCTTCTAGCCTTCAGAGACGCCTATTTTAATATATTTACATACAAGAACTGTAAAAAGGCCTTTAAGGTATTAGGGTTAGTCCCTATTAATATATAGGTAGTCCTTAATTAGCTTAAAGTGTAATTTTATACCCCTCTACTAATACCTCTACTAGAAACACTATAGCAATCTAGAACCCTAAGCAATACCTATAAATTTAGGTTATAATTAAAGCTTATAAGTAAGCGCTTTATATAGTTACTAACATCTACTTAGAAGGGGTTCTTAAAGCTTATTAAAGGAGCTAAAGAGATACTATATAAAAATATACTTATTAAGGCTTATATACAGGAGCTTGAAGAGCAACTAGTAGAGATAATAAAGCACAAGACTTAGAAAAGAAAGCAGATCTAGTATAGGGGCACAATAGAGTATAGTAAAGCAGCATTGTTAGTAGCTAGAAGCGCAATTGCAGCTCGTACAGTGTTAAAGAAAGCGCGTGGTAGTAGTAGTTAAGAAAGAGCACAGCTAGGTTAACAGCACTATAGTAACTGTAGGAAGACTAGGCACAACGCTTGTACGTGCTAGAAAGATGCAGAAGAAGAGTCTGCATCTGATGCAAGTGCGTTGTACGCAGGTTCTGTAGCAAGTAGTAAGTAATTGCTTGTCCTGTACATAGTGTTCATAATGCCAAGAAAAAGTGTCTAGCTTAGTGGTGTGTCTAGCTTAGTGGTGCTTTATGTTAAGTGTTATTCTCTATTTATATATTATAAGATCTAGTGTAGCTAGTAACTATAGCTTTAACTTTAGGCACGTGAGTTAGTTAGGATTAATTTTATCCTACACGTCTAGAGAGACACAGCGTGTCTCTAGCTAGCGTAGCCACAGGGTGTACATTGTATATTTAGTAAGTATAATAGTAGGTGTGCTAAGGATTAATATTATTCTAGCTTACTTATAGTAGTAAGAGTCTAAATTATTAGATTCTTATATTATTATTAGAGTATAGACTTAACAAGATTATAGGTAGTAAGAATTGTGTATATTCTCTATCCTCTCTATTTTATGTCTCTTCTCTAATCTTATATAACGTACTCCACAAGCGAGTGGCTCACACAAGCGAGTGGCTCACTTTTGCCAAGACTACACCAACACTACAACTACTTTACAACATTACAGCACACAACAACAATATCATGTACTACACAGTATATTGCACTAATCTACAGTACTTTGCGCATCTTTCTTACACGTTGTCCTGTTGTGCCCTGCCTTGCTACACATGCTACAGTGTCTTAATAACTAAGTGCTGCTATTAGCGCCTCCTCTCTTCTTTGCCTTCTTCCCATCACTACGGGCCTCAAACTCCTTTAGAGTAGTTAGCCGCACTCCCTTAGCAAAGGTTAATACCCTATCTCACTGTAATTGCTTTCTTTTGTGTGATTTACAGCGTGTGGCAGCCTTATTGGCTACCTGAAGGTCAGCAACCTGGTTGCGCACCAAAACTAGTGAATGCGCCATTAGCTCTGCGCCTTTGGTGAGCTGATTAAGGGCGTCAACCATTGATGTTAGTGAGCTATTAGCGTGTCTCTGGATCCTCTCTTGAATTAGCTTTGATTGAGACCTAAATTCTAGGGTGTTGCTTGGTGTCTTAGACTCCTACGTGCTGTTGTCTACAATAGGTGGCGTTGGCGTGCGTAGCTGTACTTCAAGCTTTGATATCACAGCCTCTAGGTCAAACGGGACCAGGCCAGCGCCTCTGAATCCTCCCTAGATGTTGCTCTTGGTAATTGAAGCATCAAAAGCAGCTTTGAAGCACGGCAAGAACTCAAGTTTGGTGATGCGAGTGATCTTGCTCCGCATCAGCTGCTCGGCTTGGCGGCCATAGGCCTTCTTTAATAGGGAGAAACAACCCACGTCAAGCGGCTGTAGCAGATAGGATGAGTGTGGGGGCATACACAGAGTAATAATCTTATACTCCTTATAGTACTAGTAGAATTTAACTAAGTTGTGGCTCTTGTGGCTGTCTAGAACAAGCAGTTAGTAGCTGCTAACAGTGCGCGCCTTTGTGTGCTTATTAAAGTGCTTTAACTACTTAACTCTAAGCTTATTATTAGTCTAGCTGTTGTTAGAGACACTAATAACCTAGTTATTAGGTATACTAGGCTCCTTGTACTAGGCTGAGAGGTGGTGCTTACTAGAGAGGATAATGAAGGGTGGGATAGACCAGCCCTTTGCGCAGATGCCTTGGATAATGCTAGTCTACTCTTGGTCGCCCTGCTGCACTGTCTTTGGTCTCCCTCAACGCTCAGAGCCTGTGACAACAGCACTAGTGGATATAACGCCTATCATAAAGCCAAATTTATTAAAGTTGTGGGTGTCTTCATCTAGGATACTATACTTAGCTTTAGTATTCTCTACAAGCTAGAACTAGTTACTAATAACCTTAGGATCCTTACACAGCGCTCTCTTGTAGTTATACTTGCAATTAAACTTGACTTTAAGCTCTAGCTAACGTTTAACAAAGTTGGCAGCCTAGTTCTTGCTAACAGGGGTCTAGTAGCGCTTAGCAAGTAGAGAATTGGCTATACCCTCTACATTAGTGAGTTGGGGTGAGAATCCTTGCTTATCTAGCCTTAACACGTGCTGGACAATTACCTCCTCTTTAGTGCTAGTTATCTTAATTATGTTAGGCTTGCAATCGCGTTGTAGAGAGGTTCTAGCAAGTTAGTAACTAAGTGTCCTTTAAGACACGTTGTAGATGGCTGCAGCGCGTTGCTGAGAGAGTGTCGCGTCTTGATAGATAGCCTGAAGAGCAAGCTGTATTCCTGCTTCCTTTGAGGGTTTGATTGTGTTGTTACGTTGAGGCATTGTAGGTAGAGTGAAGTTTGGTGTGGTCTTGGCAAAAGTGAGCCACTCGCTTGTGTGAGCCACTCGCTTGTGGAGTACGTTACTCTTTACGTGCTATTCTATTAGTTATTAGTTAAGGTATTATTTTAGTAGTCCTAAATTACTTAGCTACTCCTTATTTATATGCTTAGCAACCTTAATCTAGCGTGTTGCTGATTTTCAGGCTTAGTCTGTAGGCCCCTGCTTTGCTTAGTGAACTTAGCTAAGACCTCTAAGTTATGTCTCTGTAAAGATCCAGCCCTGCCAACCTTTCCTCAGTAACCCAATGTCTGACACTTACTTTCTCTCTCCCTCTCTCCCACTCTTCTAGCACTCACCTGCCTCTAGACACACACGAGGGATCCACCCTAATGTACATACACTGCTTAGTCTCCCTAACTAGAAGGGGAGCTGTAGCTTGAAATAGTAGCAATACCCTCGCAGGCAAGAAATGCTTTGTAAGGTAGTGTGTCAGTACTATGATTCTATAGCTTAGCACGTCGTATATGCCCTTCAGGAGGCAAGATAGTGGACTTCGTCTCTATTAACTAGACGTAAAATAAATACTAAACAACTTACTAACCCCTTTAGCCTAATGTTATCCTCCAATACTTTGCAAAGGATACCCTAAGGCCTCTAGCAGCAGCACAAGCTCTTCTCCAGTCTATTCTAGCAAGGATTGGCTCAAAATTGAGACTCTACTGCAGAAGGTTGCCAGGAATAAGAGCAGTACCGGTAAGGAGCTGAGGAAGATCAGCCGCTCGCTCCACCACATCTCAATTCAGAATCAGCTTCTCCACTACGAGATAGCAGGCCTTGAACAGTTTCTCAAGACTTAGAAGAAGCACAATAACAAGAGCAAAGCTCTTCAGTTCCAGCCTCGCAAGGATTACCGGTATCACGGCGGAGCTGAGTTTTACTCTCCTAGTAAGGGGGGTTCGACGCATTGCGCGCACGGACACGGTAGGCTGACTTTGATGGGGCGGAGGGTTCGCTTGGATTGGGGGATCTGCCTGTGATACGTTAGTTTAAGAAATTGCGCGCCATACCGGTCCCAGTACATGTTGCAGCGGTTCGTAGCTGTTTAGCGTCAATCACTGGTCGACTACTGGTCTTCGAAGCCGAGGAAATTGAGGCCGGCGCTTTTTTGCGGACCGACTGTGCAAACATCGCTCATTACAAGTCCTTCAACAATATCGGTCCCACCTTAGATGCGTATAAGAAGACTCTTGCCTGCCACTAATCTTTCAATTATTTAATCCCTACATATCGTATTTTTCCTACCACTATTCCCAGACAGATTAGCCTCCCGACACATCTTAAACATGAAATCCTTTGCCCTCCTTGTTACTCTATTACCTATGGCTTTTGCCAGATGCAACGACCCGAAAGAAAACACAGACTTGGGACGCTGCATAGGATGGTGTTCTGACACCAACTCAAGCCAGCCATCCAGCGTTGTCAATGAATGCATACGAACTAATTGCAACTCCTGTGTACCCTAAACGTTGTAAGTAAGAGTCAATATTCAAAGCGACACAGATTACCTAAGACTTTGCTAGGTTAAGTCTGTTAGATACGTAGAAGGTACTGCATACAGCCGGAATTGTTCTAGTAGCAAAGCCGTACTCTACCTGTAGTGTGTGGCTACGAATGTATCATTGTAAGCAGAAGAAATCGATACAATTTGTAGAGCTAGAAACTTGGGGAGCCTAGAACACAGAAAAAGTAACTAGATCCTACCTACAAGAAATGCGTCAAGCCCCCTAGAATTTTCCTTAAGATCTAACACAAGCAGCGAGAAAATTGCGAAGACCCTGTGTTTGTGCATTAAATGCACGCAAACGCGACACCACCGCCGCTTTATCTCATTACCACAGCACCGCTACATGACAGGCATTCAAGAAGTTTTTGCACAGTGCTACTTAAACGAGGCATCACTTACCATAATATCGAACACTGCGGAAAGCATTGCCCATAAGCTGGCCTCTGATATCAAGTTAGCGGAATAAGTGGCCAGTCTAAATTTATGGTAAAAAGATTGTTGATAGGACCCAGTTCTTTCTTCTAGCATTCATACTCCTTGAGATCAATCTTGCAGCTCGCAAACCTAACTGTGAGATCGGGTCCTGATGTGTACAAGCTGCTGGACGGCGACAGTGGAGTGTTAGGTAAATCCTCATCAGAGGATAGCCGAGAAGCAAAGCACAATTAGAACGCAACAAAGTCCAGCCGACTTACTCAATTATGTACTCTCCATTGAAACAATGAGAAATCTGCAAGCAGTAAAGTTCCCGGCCTTTGAGCGTAACAAGTCGTACAAGGATGATCCAAAAAGCTGGATTTCGATAAAAGCTTAAACCCATATGCTCGTCCTGAGGAAAAAGGTACTCTGAGCTATATAAGGACACAATATCAAAGGCTTTAGCTAGCCTAATGTCTAGACTTCCACACCAATGTTCATGCTACCAGCTCACAGGAATACTATAACGTACCTCACGGGCGAGTGGCCGACCCGGGCGAGTGACCGGATTTTGCCAAGACTACACCAAATTTCATACAACCCACAATGTCTTAATGCAATAAGGCTTAAAGCGTCTTAAAGGAATTAGATTTACAGCTTGCTATCTAGGCTCTTAAACAAGACGCAACTCTTACTTTTCTATGCGCTGCAACAATCTACAAGGTGTTAGAAAGAATACTAAGACAATAATGTGCTAGAACGCTCTTACATTACAATTGTAAGGTTAACTTAATAAAGCTAACAAGCACTAAAGAGGAGGTAATTTTGTAGCATATTCTAAAGCTAGGCAAGCAAGGATACCCACCCCAGGTTACTAATGTGGAGGATATGGCCAACTCTCTACTCACTAAGCGCCACCAGCCTCCTGGCAGCAAGAAGTAGGCTAGCACGTTTGTTAAGCGTCGCCTAGAGCTTACAGTTAAGTTTAATTAAAATTACAACTACAAGAGAGCCCTCTGTAAGGATCCTGAGGTTATCTAGGGCTAGTTCCGCCTAGTGGAGAATACTAAAGCTTAGTATGGTATCCTAGATAAAGACAACTACAACTTAAATAAGTCTGGGTTTGTAATAGGCGTCATATCAACTGGAGCTATTGTTAGAGGCTCTGAGCGTTGAGGAAGGCCAAAGACAGTAAAGCAGGGCGACTGAGTGTAGTGGTCTGGCCAAAGGCCAATAAAGGATATCTACTTCCTAACAACTTTTGCTAAAAAGCATGCACAAGTTAACTAGATGTCTAATTAACTGCGTAGATAATATATATCTAGCTTAAGCCAAGCTGGCTAAGATAATGTAACCAGCTAGCTCTAGCTCTCCTTTAGCTTTAGAGTCTAGATCGTTACACTGAGAGTAGACCAGCATTATCTACTAGGGCATTAACGCGTTAGGATAGAGTATCCCACCCTTTGTTATCTCCAAAGGCAAGCACCACCTCTCTCTCTAGTACAAGGAGCTGTCTATACCTTACAGCTAGGTTATCACTGTCTCTAAGAATATCTAGACTAACAAAAGCTTAGTATTAAGTAGTTGAAGCACTTTAATGAGCACACAAAGGAGCGCACTATTAGCAGCTATTAACTGCTTGTTCTAGACAGCTATGAGAGCTATAACTTAGTTAATTTCCAGTAGTACTGTAAAGAACATAAGATTATTACCTTGTATATGCCTCATTACTTATCGCACCTATTGCAGCTGCTTAATGTAGGTTGTTTTGCCCTAATAAAGAAGGCCTATAGTTGCTAAGCTAAGCTGCTTATTGTAACAGAGTAGGCGCCCTGCCCTCAAAATCAATACTACGTGACTTCTCTGCCTATACCAAAAGGTAAGCACAAGAATACTTAAGCAATTATTAGTTGCGTAGTATAATATGTTTAGACAATAATAGTGCTAGCCAGCTAGATTTGCCTCTAGCTGCTATGAGCTCTATGCCACGTGTCGTGTTCGTGCATAGTCGTTACACTTATGCGCAACAAGATTAACGTGTTTTATAAGCGAGTGCGCATTACAAGCGAGTGTGCACTCTACTAACTTTGTGCACCTCTATATGCAAACATCTCAACCACGTTAAGAGACAATATATAACGTACTCTATCACCAAGCCAGTTACATCACTGAACCAGTCAAACTTTGCTAAGACCAATACAACTCCGCACTTTACAGTATGTCTTCACAACATCACAACTTATTGCTTCAACACAAAGGGAGACTGCAGCTTGCTCTCTAGGCCTATAATACTGGACAGTTTTAGAGCTATTAGGCTGCTGCTGCTGCGTTTAACGTTAACCAGCGCAGGCTCTCTAAACGTGCCAACAATACTCTATTTTAACTTAACGTACGTGCAAACTGCTAGAAGCTTACTACAACTAATAAGCAGAGAATTGTCTAATATATCCTTAACCTTAATATGTAAGGGTTTGCGCCTTAGCTGTGTGAGGTAGTAGATATAGCTAATAAACTATTAGGTGTGCGTAGTAGGGAGCCTATTAGTAAAATCTAGGCTATAAAATTTATAATACTTTTAGATTAGCTTAAGATAGTGTTTTACTAAGCAAAGGATAGACAGAGGATACTACAGGAAAATCCTAAGGTAATTAACGCGTGGTTTATGCTAGTAAAGGGTACTAAGGCTAAGTATAGTATCTACAAAAACAACATGCACAACTTTAATAAGACTAGGTTCTAGATAGGCGTGATAGGGTTAATAAAGGCTGTCACAGGCGCTGAGAGACGCGCTTAACCTGAGCTTGTTCAGCCAGGTAATTAGGAGTAGGTTACAGTTATACAGAGCATCTGCGCTGCTAGATATGCAACCCTACCTTTCATTATCTACAAAGGACGCATCTACATCTCTGCCTAGTATAAGGAGACAGATATACTGCACAATTAGAAGCTCTCTATCTCTAAGAACAGCTAGACAAATAACGCGCTTAGCCTTAAGTAGTTAAAGCATTTTAATGCGCATATAAGAGCGCGTTAGGTAGGGGGCTACAAGCTACTTATCTTAGACAGCTATAAGAGCTACCTTAACTAGGATTTTAAGGACTAATGCCTAGAGAATAAGATCCTTACTCTTTGTATGCTAGCTTACTTATTACACATCCTCTAGCTGCTTAACATAGTCTGTTTCTTGTTGTTAAAGTGCAAGTACTCCTAAAGCGTCTAGGACTTAGCACACTAACGCGTCTTCTATATTAACAAGGAAGGCTTCCTTCTAGCCTTTAGAGATGCGTTTCTTAATATATTTATAAAGGCTAACTGTTAGAAGGCCTTTAAGGTATTAGGGCTAGTCCCTACTAACGCGCAGGTAGTGTTAGATTGCCTTAAGGTGTGGCACTGTACCCTACTAGCACCCCCTCTACTAGAGATACTGTAGCAGTAAAGAACTCTAAGTAATATATATAAGTTTAGATCTTAGTTAAAGCTTATACATAACTCCTTTACCTAGTTACTAGTTACAGCTTAGGCTAGCTTCTCTTAGCTTATTAAAGGCGGTAAATTAATGCTGCACTAAAATGCGCTTTACGCTGCTTGCATTACTAAGCTTAAAGAGTAGTTAGCAGTTATAAGTAGGAGGAATTCGCGCAAGTGAAAGTAGATTTAGCGTGGCAGCACACTTAAGTACAGCCTAGCAGCATTACAGGTAGCTGCTAAGGTGTGTGTAGCAGCTTAGCTGTTAAAGAAGACTTATAGTGTAGATACTTAAGAAAGGACCTATTTAGCCTAACAGCGCTGTAGAAACTATAGAGGTACTAGGCACAACGCTTAAACGCGTTAGAAAGATATAGGAGAAGATTCTAAATCTAATGCAAGTACATAGTTTGCTAGATCACTGTTTAATAGCAAGTAATTTAAGTTGCTGCAATATAAGTTGGGCGCGCTAAGAGTTTTTGACTAGTTTGGTGATATGACTAGCTCGGTGATAGAGTACGTTAGATGTTTGTAAGATAGATTAAGCAGTGTCTAAAGTATCTTTTTTACACGTGCGTGAGTTGTGCCTAGTAGTCTCTCTGCACCTCTTGCAGCGCGCAAGAGCCTGGCGGCTGCGGCCTGCTTGCTCCCCACCTTGACGTTGCCCACGCTCTATCTGCTAGTCAGCCTCCTTTTAAATAAGTAGATCCTCTCCCTCTCCCTTTGTTAAGGTCCCCTGCCTCTGTATTCGCTTCTTTTTGCGCTGTCTACACTTTGTTGCTGCCTCGTTGGCTCTCTTAAGGCTGGTGATCTGATCGCGCATCAGCTCAGCTGAGAGCAGTATCACCTCAGCGCCTTTCTTAAGCTGGTTAATTGCTTTAATAATTAAGGCAGGTGAGAAGCTCTTGTGCCGGCGCACGCGATCACGTATCAACGCTGATTGAGCCTCAAGCTCGCGTACATTACTTGGTGTACAAGTCTCCCAGAGAGCCTCTGGCAGAGCAACTGGAGTAGGCGTACGCAGCTGCACATCAAGCTTTGATAGAACAACGTCTAGCTGGTGAGGGATAAGGCCTGCGCCTCAAAAGGCTGAGCAGATATTGGCTAATGTGAACGATCGCTCAAAGGCTGTCTTAAAGGCTGGCAGAAACTCAAGCTTTGTGATGTGGTTAATATAGTAGCGGATCAGAGCCTCAATCTCACGGCTGTATGCGCGCTTCAGCACTGAGAAGCAGACCACGTCAAGTGGCTGCAGCAGATGCGACGAATGAGGCGGCATGCAGAGCGTGTAGATATTGTTCTCCTTGCAGAGTGTAAAGTTATAAGACTTTGTTCTTATAATCTTTCTCTAGCGTATTTCCTTCTTAGGTATAGCGCCATGCTTACCTAAGCATTGTTATTGTAATCTCCTAGAAGAGAGGATTAGCATGGTGTGCTTACGAAGCCTGTATCTCCTCTCCTTCTTAAGATAACGTACTCCACAAGCGAGTGGCTCACACAAGCGAGTGGCTCACTTTTGCCAAGACCACACCAAACTTCACTCTACCTACAATGCCTCAACGTAACAACACAATCAAACCCTTAAAGGAAGCAGGAATACAGCTTGCTCTTCAGGCTATCTATTAAGACGCGACACTCTCTTAGCAACGCGCTGCAGCCATCTACAACGTGTCTTAAAGGACACTTAGTTACTAACTTGCTAGAACCTCTCTACAACGTGATTGCAAGCCTAACATAATTAAGATTACTAGCACTAAAGAGGAGGTAATTATCTAGCATATATTGAGGCTAGATAAGCAAGGATTCTCACCCTAACTTACTAATGTAGAGGGCATAGCCAATTCTCTGCTTACTAAGCGCCACTAGACCCCTGTTAGTAAGAACTAGGCTACTAACTTTGTTAAACGTTAGCTAGAGCTTAAATTTAAGTTTAATTATAAGTATAACTACAAGAGAGTAATATGTAAGGATCCTAAGGTAATTAGTAACTAGTTCTAGCTTATAGAGAATACTAAAGCTAAGTATAGTATCCTAGATAAAGACACCTACAACTTTAATAAATCTAGCTTTATAATAGGTGTTATATCTACTAGTGCTGTTGTTACAGGCTCTAAGCGTTAAGGGAGACTAAAGACAGTGCAGCAGGGCGACTAAGAGTGGACTAGCATTATCTAAGGCATCTGCGCAAAGGGCTAGTCTATTATACCCTTTATTATCCTCTCTAGCAAGCACCACCTCTTAGCCTAGTACAAGGAGCCTAGTATACCTAATAACTAGGTTATTAGTGTCTCTAACAACAGCTAGACTAATAATAAGCTTAGAGTTAAGTATTTAAAGCACTTTAATAAGCATATAAAGGCGCGCACTGTTAGCAGCTACTAACTGCTTATTTTAGACAGCTACAAGAGCCACAACTTAGTTAAATTCTACTAGTACTGTAAGGAGCACAAGATTATTACTCTGTGTATGCCCCCCTACTTATTTCATCTACTACAGCCGCTTGACGTGGGTTGTTTCTCCCCATTAAAGAAGGCCTATGGCCGCCAAGCCAAGCAGCTGATGCGGAGCAAGATCACTTGCATCACTAAACTTAAGTTCTTGCTGTGCTTTAAAGCTGCTTTTGATGCTTTAATTACTAAGAGCAACATCTAGGGAGGATTTAGAGGCGCTGGCCTAGTCCTGTTTAACCTAGAGGCTGTGATATCAAAGCTTGAAGTACAGCTACATCAGGAAAAGTTTTTCAAAATCTGGCCCAGACTCGCCGTTGCTGACAGTCGTGGCATAGTCGTGCAACGGCCGTTCAACGGCCCCAACGGCCCCAATTTGCGCCCAACAGCCCTAATTTCGCGCTAACATTGCTAACAGCAAAAACACTAAGTGCCTATATTTAACAAACTTAAAGCAATATTATAATATTATTATATAGCTACCCTTAGTTCTACTAGCACTAGTATTAAATATTTAAAAATTGCGAAATTTCACATACAGATAGAGCAAAATTGTAGCTTTAATATAAGCAAAAAATTATTATTATAGGCCTACTACAACGCAAGTTATAGAGCGTTAAAGGTTTGTTTGTTAAAGGTTTGTGTTAGGCTGGCGGATGGGTAGGGTATGCTTTTTTACGTTTTGGCTTATAGCTTCTTAACTAGCAGAGATACGCTTACATAATCTATTATTCAATAGAAGCGCCTAGTATTACGCCTTCTAATAAAAAAAGAATTAGCTAATTCTGCCTAGTATTAGCTAAGTTATTAACACTACCTAGCAAAGTATACCTATTAATGGGTATGCTTGCTAGGTACCCCCCCTTTTTTAACGTTTTCTAGCCTCTAGCTTATGCAGTTTAATAGTTATAACAAAACCTTCTACTACAAAATTGTAGAGGTGGGTTTTCTCTTTCTTTTCAGCCCTAGTTCGCTAGAATCCATGTAATATTGATAAGGTTTTGGGGGGTACCCACGAAGGACGTTGGAGTATACCCATTCCGCCAGCCTAGTTTGTGTTTTAAAGTTGCGACAGCACACCATAGCAGCTGCAGCTGCGCCAGCACACAATGTATCAGCTGCAGCTGCAACAGCACACTGCGTAGCAGCTGCAACAGCACACAACAAAGCACCTGCTAACAAGCACATATTGCAGAACAGGCAGGCCTAGGCGTAGAATTCTTAGTTTACCTACTATTCTTAAATAATATTCTTGTATTTTCTAATGTTTAGGCTGCTAGAGCCCTAGTAAAGAATTCTAACTTAGTGTCTTAGCAAGGAATATTAAGCTTAAAACCTTCTACGCTTAATAACTATTCTATTAATAGGTCTATAATATTATTTCATAGCTTATTTTAAAGAGGAGACTTAGTTATATATTAATATAACGTACCTCACGGGCTCGTGGATCACCCGGGCTCGTGGATCACTTTTGCCAAGCCCCTACCAAACTCTACCTTCCTACGTGATGCCTTAACAACAACGCTAGATAGAACCTTCTAATGAACGTTAGATACAGACTGCCCTTCAGGCTCTTAAACAAGACGCAACACTCTCTTAGCAACGCGCTGCAGCTATCTACAACGTCGCTTAATCAACACTAAGCCACTAACACGCAGGACAGACTCCACAAGCAGATTACTAGCCTAAATCAAAGAATCTGACTAAGATTAAGGAGGACGTAGTTGTTGAGCATATACTTGAGCTAGTCACCCAAGGATTTCCCCCCAGGCTTGCAGCTGTGGCTGATATGGCCAATTCTTTGCGCGCAGAGCGCAATATAGGCCAAGTTGGCTCAAACTGGCCCAGTACGTTTGTCAAAGGCCGCCCTGAGCTCACAACAAAGTTTAATCGCAAATACAACTACAAGAGAGCCCTCTGCGAGGATCCTAAGATTATATAAGGCTAGTTTAGCCTAGCAGCTAACATTAAAGCTAAGTATAGTATCCTAGATAAAGATATATTTAACTTTAATAAGGCTAGCTTTATAATAGGCTAGATATCTACTAGTTTAGTTGTTACAGCTTTAGAGAGACAAGGACAGCTAAAGGCAGTGCAGTAAGGCAATAGAGAGTAGACAATAGTCATCTAGGGCATCAACGCAATAGGGTGGGCTATTCTACCCTTTATTATCTTTAAGGGCCGCCATCACCTCTCTGCCTAGTATAAGGAGGGGGATCTACCTTACAATTAGGTTATCGCAGTATCTAAGAATAGCTAGACAATAAATAAGCTTAGCCTGCAGTAGTTAAAGTACTTTAATAAGTATACAAAGAAGAGAGTAGTTAGCCACTCGCTTGTGGAGTACGTTATGCTGTTCTCTATTTTTAGTAACTAGAGAATGTTCTAGATCTTCTGCTTATAAATAGAGTAGCCTACTTTGTAGATGCTAACGTATACAATTACACATGCACTTACGTAATCTTGCTTGCATATGCAGCAATACTAAGCATAGATTACTAAGTAGACCTACCTAGAGAAGTCTAGAACGTTCTGCTTGGAAATACAGACAGAGGAGAGGGAGCATAAATACCTCTGGCTCTCCCCCCTCTGTTTGCTCTTGTCAGATGCTCGTACTGTGAGCCAGAGTATGTGCTTAACGAGATCTTAGGTGGTATGATGATATATTGATGATCGTGGCGATGGTGTTTCTGCTTTGGCGTCGTGCTGGTTGCTACAGGATTGAAGTGGGGGGGAATTAGCGCTGTTCGCGGCCGCCGGTGTGCGGGCCAATCAGGAGTTGCCAGGTCTCGCTTAATCGACCTGGCAACTGCTGATTGGCTGCACGACAGGTCCCTGCTCGATTGCGCAGATCCGACCTCTCGCCGCTCGCTCTTATCT